>NC_074694.1:5256883-5259383 GCF_029448725.1 Salvelinus fontinalis
ACAGGTCCTTCACCCAGACAGGTCCATCACCCAGACAGGTCCTTCACCCAGACAGGTCCTTCACCCAGACAGGTCCATCACCCAGACAGGTCCTTCACCCAGACAGGTCCATCACCCAGACAGGTCCATCACCCAGACAGGTCCATCACCCAGACAGGTCCTTCACCCAGACAGGTCCTTCACCCAGACAGGTCCATCACCCAGACAGGTCCTTCACCCAGACAGGTCCATCACCCAGACAGGTCCTTCACCCAGACAGAGCTGAATAGTTGAGGACGACAAAAAACAACCAGTATGAAACGTGAGTACATGCCTTTTACGTTATAAACTCAGCATTAACAAAAAAAACTTATTTTTCAGGACCCTGTCTTTCAAAGATAATTCGTAAAAATACAAATAACTTCACAGATCTTCATTGCAAAGGGTTTAAAGAAGTCTCGAGGTATTGCTCGCCTTAGGTATAGTACCTTATGATAAGCTGTAGTCCACACTATCTACCAAGAGAGTTCTCATCTATATTATTCGTAGCCGTCTATTTACCCCCTCAGAACGAAGCTGGCATTAAGACCACACTCAACCAACTCTATAAGGCCATAAGCAAAGAACAAAATGCTCACCCAGAAGCGGCGCTCCTAGTGGCCGGGGACTTTAATGCAGACAAACTTAAATCAGTTCTACCAATTATTTTGTGCAACCAGGAGAAAAAAAACTCTAGACCACCTTTACTCCACACACAGAGATGAATTCAAAGCTCTCCACCACCCTCCATTTGGCAAATCTGACCATAATTCTATCCTCCTGACAAAAACTACATCTAAAGCAGGAAGTACCAGTGACTCGCTCAATACGGAAGAGGTCATATGACGCAGATGCTACGCTACAGGACTGTTTTGCACAGACTGGAATATGTTCCGGGATTCATCCAATGGCATTGAGGAGTACACCACCTCAGTCATCGGCTTCATCAATAAGTGCATCGATGACATCGTCCCCACAGTGACTGTACGTACAAATCCCAACCAGAAGCAATGGATTACAGGCAACATCCGCATCGAGCTAAAGGCTAGAGCTGCCGCTTTCAAGGAGTGGGAGACTAATCCGGACGCTTATAATAAATCCTGCTATTCCCTCAGAGGAACCATCAAACAAGCAAAGCGTCAATACAGGACTAAGATTGCCTCCTACTACACCGGCTCTGACGCTCATCGGATGTGGCAGGGCTTGAAAACTATTTTGGGAAATCCAGACGCGAGCTGTCCAGTGATGCGAGCCTACCAGACGAGCTAAATGCCTTTTATGCTCGCTTCAAGGCAAGCAACACTGAAGCATGCACGAGAGCACCAGCTGTTCTGGATGACTGTGTGATAACACTCTCGGTAGCCAATGTGAACAAAACCTTTAAACAGGTCAACAATCACAAAGCCGCTGGGCCAGACGGGTCACCAGGACGTGTACTCAAAGCATGCGCTGACCAACTGTCAAGTGTCTTCACTGACATTTTCAACCTCTCCCTGACCGAGTGTAATACCTACATGTTTCAAGCAGACCACCATAGTCCCTGTGCCCAAGGAAGCGAAGGTAACCTGCCTAAATTATTATCACCCCGTGGCACTCACGTCAGTAGCCATGAAGTGCTTTGAAAGGCTGGTCATGGCACACATCAACAGCATCCTCCCGGGAAACCCTAGACCCACTCCAATTCGCATACCGCCCAAACAGATCCACAGATGACGCAATCTCAATCGCACTCCACACCGCCCTTTCTCACCTGGACAAAAGGAACACCTATGTGAGAATGCTGTTCATTGACTACAGCTCAGCATTCACTGGGGCCCCTCAGGTGTGTGTACTTAGTCCCCTCACATATTCCCTGTTCACCCACGACTGTGTGGCCAAACACGACTCCAACACCATCATTAAGTTTGCTGACGACACAACAGTGGTAGGGCTGATCACCGACAATGATGAGACAGCCTATAGGGAGGAGGTCAGAGACCTGACAGTGGGGTGCCAGGACTAGAACCTCTCCCTCAATGTGAGCAAGACAAGGGAGCTGATTGTGGACTACAGGAAAAGGAGGACCGAACAGGCCCCCATTAACATCGACAGGGCTGTAGTGGAGCGGGTCGAGAGTTTCAAGTTCCTTGATGTCCACATCACCAACCATCTATCATGGTCCAAACACACCAAGACAGTCGTGAAGAGGTCACGACAACACCTTTTCACCCTCAGGAGACTGAAAAGATTTTGCATGGGTTCCCAGATCCTCAAAAGGTTCTACTGCTGCGCCATTGAGAGCATCCTGATTGGTTGCATCACCGCCTGGTATGGCAACTGCTCGGCATCTGACCGTAAGGCGCCACAGGGGGTAGTGTGAACGGCCCAGTACATCACTGGGGCCAATATAATAGGAAGTGTCAGAGGAAAGCCCATAAAATTGTCAGAGACTCCAGTCACCCAAGTTATAGACTGTTCTCTCTACTACCGCACGGCAAGCGGT
>NC_074694.1:5264383-5279383 GCF_029448725.1 Salvelinus fontinalis
GTATTGTATGGAGTATTGTATGGAGTATGTGTGGAGTATGTATGGAGTATTGCATGGAGCATGTATGGAGTATTGTATGGAGTATGTGTGGAGCATTGTATGGAGTATGTATGGAGTATGTATGGAGTATTGTATGGAGTACATGTGGAGTATTGTATGGAGTATGTATGGAGTATTGTATGGAGTATGTATGGAGTATTGTATGGAGTATGTATGGAGTACTGTATGGAGTATGTATGGAGTATGTATGGAGCATTGTATGGGGTATTGTATGGAGTATGTGTGGAGTATTGTATGGAGTATGTAGGGAGGATTGTAGGGAGTATGTATGGAGTATTGTATGGAGTATGTGTGGAGTATTATATGGAGTATGTATGGAGTATGTACGGAGTATTGTATGGATTATTGTATGGAGTATGTATGGTGTATTTATGGAGTATTGTATGGAGTATGTATGGAGTATTGTATGGAGTGTGTGTGTAGTATGTATGGAGTATTGTGTGGAGTATGTATGGAGTATTGTATGGGGTATGTATGGAGTATTGTATGGGGTATGTGTGGAGTAGTGTATGGAGTATGTACGGAGTATTGTATGGAATATGTATGGAGTATTGTATGGAGTATGTATGGAGTATTGTATGGGGTATGTATGGAGTATTGTATGGGGTATGTATGGAGTATTGTATGGAGTATGTATGGAGTATGGGTTGATCAAAAAGGAGACAGAGAAAGGTGCAAACAACAACGAGCCATAACATGAACATCCATAAGAAATTGGAATATGCAAATACAATAAATGTTGTAAAGCAGAAGTTAACAATGAATTTGGCTGAAAAGGGGGGTGCAATAGCACGGTAGGCGGATGTTATAGAATGCTAATTTATTAATTGCTAAATAGAATAAACAATATAAAGCTAACAGTAGCAGGCTTAGCCATAAAGCTAAGTAGCATAGTACCATAGCATAGTTATCATAACTAAGGCAATGCACAACAAGTGTAACAATTGTTAATTAACACTGCAAGTACCAAGGAGATAGACTCAAAATGGCTGTTTGACTGAGCCGTTAGTATTTCACAGCCATTAGCGGCCGATATCAACTATACAATACAAAACAATGGTGAGGGAGTCCTCTCATCGTCTTCTAAACTCAGCAAACGTTCTCTCGCTGACGGACCCTCCACCTCCAAATCGATGCCGCTCCAGAGAACAGGCCTCGGTGTAACGCTCATTCCTTCGACGATAAACGCAAATCCGACCATCACCCCTGGTGAGAGAAAACTGTGACTCGTCAGTGCAGAGCACTTTTTGCCAGTCCTGTCTGGTCCAGCGATGGTGGGTTTGTGCCCATAGGCGACGTTGTTGCCGGTGATGTCTGTTAAGGACCTGCTTTACAACAGCTCTACAAGCCCTCAGTCCAGCCTCTCTCAGCCTATTGCGGACAGTCTGAGCACTGATGGAGGGATTGTGCGTTCCTGGTGTAACTCGGGCAGTTGTTGTTGCCATCCTTTACCTGTCCCGCAGGTGTGATGTTCGGATGTACCGATCCTGTACGGTACGATCAGCTGTCCGTCCTGTCTCCCTGTAGCACTGTATTAGGTGTCTCACAGTACGGGCATTGCAATTTATTGCCCAGGCCACATCTGCAGTCCTCATGCCTCCTTGCAGCATGCCTAAGGCACGTTCACGCAGATGAGCTGGGACCCTGGGCATCTTTCTTTTGGTGTTTTTCAGAGTCAGTAGAAAGCCCTCTTTAGTGTCCTAAGTTTTCATAACTGTGACCTTAATTGCCTTCCGTCTGTAAGCTGTTAGTGTCTTAATGACCGTTCCACAGGTGCATGTTCATTCATTGTTTATGGTTCTTTGAACAAGCATGATAAACAATGCTTAATATTAGACATCGCGCACCAGCTGTTATTGACAAATAGACACAGACCCCCACCCCTCGTCTTACCAGAGGTAGCGTCTCCGTTCTGCCGGAAAATCCCGCTAGCTCTATATTATCCGTATCGTCGTTCAGCCAGTGAAACATAAGATGTTAAAGTTTTTAATGTTTCGTTGGTAGGATCATCTTAATCGTAGGTCATCAGTTTTCTTTTCCAATGATTGCACGTTAGCAAGTAGAACGGATGGCAGTGGGAGTTAGCTCTCTCGCCTACGGATTCTCAGAAGGATCCCCGATCTTGCGGCGTCTTTTCTTCACACAAAAGGTGTGGATCTGGGCCTGTTCCAGTGAAAGCAGAATATCCTTCTCATCAGACTCGTTAAAGGAAAAAGTTTATTCTAGTCCACGGTGAGTAAATCGCTTTTCTGATATCCAGAAGTTATTTTCGGTCCAAAAAGAGACAGTATCAGCAACATTATGTATACAATAAGTTTAAAAAAAATACATGAACACAAAACGCAATTTTTTTTTACAAAATAGCACAATTGGTTGGGAGAATGTAAAACATCTGCCGTGTTCTTCGGCGCCATCTTAACTAGGTATTTTCTTAGTCCCTTAGCCATGGTATATTTGCAATACATATCACAAACCCCCAAGGTGCCTTATTGCTATTATAAACTGGTTTCCAATGTAATTAGAGCAGAAAAAATACATGTTTTGACATAATCATGGTATACCGTCTGATATACCAGGGCTCTCAGCAAATCAGCATTCAGGACTCGACCCACCCAGTTTATAAATACCATTATCACCATAATACTGTATATATACCATTATCACCATAATACTGTATATATACCATTATATCACCATAATAGTATTTATATACTATTATATCATCATAACACTGTATATATACCATTATATCACCATAATACTGTATATATACCAGTATATCACCATACTACTGTATATATATATATATATATATATATATACCATTATATCACCATACTACTGTATATATACCATTATATCACCATACTACTGTATATATACCATTATATCACCATACTACTGTATATATACCATTATATCACCATACTACTGTATATATACCATTATATCACCATACTACTGTATATATACCATTATATCACCATAATACTGTATATATACCAGTATATCACCATACTACTGTATATATATATATATATATATATATATATATATATATATATACCATTATATCACCATACTACTGTATATATACCATCATATCACCATACTACTGTATATATACCATTATATCACCATACTACTGTATATATACCATTATATCACCATAATACTTTATATATACCATTATATCACCATAATAGTATTTATATACTATTATATCATCATAACACTGTATATATACCATTATATCACCATACTACTGTATATATACCATTATATCACCATACTACTGTATATATACCATTATATCACCATAATACTATACATATATACCATTATATCACCATACTACTGTATATATACCATTATATCACCATACTACTATACATATATACCATTATATCACCATACTACTGTATATATACCATTATATCACCATAATACTATACATATATACCATTATATCACCATAATACTGTATATATACCATTATATCACCATAATACTGTATATATATATATATACCATTATATCACCGTAATACTGTATATATACCATTATATCACCATATTAATGTATAAATACGATTATATCACCATACTACTGTATATATACCATTATATCACCATAATACTGTATATATATACCATTATATCACCATAACACTATATATATATACCATTATATCACCATAATACTGTATATATACCATTATATCACCATACTACTGTATATATATACCATTATATCACCATACTACTGTATATATACCATTATATCACCATAATACTGTATATATATACCATTATATCACCATACTACTGTATATATACCATTATATCACCATAATAATGTATATATACCATTATATCACCATACTACAGTGATATACCATTATATCACTGTAATACTGTATATATACCATTATATCACCGTAATAATGTATATATACCATTATATCACTGTAAAACTGTATATATACCAGTATGTCACCATAATACTGTATATATACCATTATGTCACCCTAATACTGTATATATACCATTATGTCACCCTAATACTGTATATATACCATTATATCACCGTAATACTGTATATATACCTTTATATCACTGTATATATACCATTATATCACTGTATATATACCATTATGTCACCATAATACTGTATATATACCATTATGTCACCATAATACTGTATATATACCATTATATCACTGTAAAACTGTATATCTACCAGTATGTCACCATAATACTGTATATATATATATATACCATTAAATCACCGTAATACTATATATATGCCAATATTTCACCGTAATACTGTGTATATACCATTTTGTCACCGTAATACTGTATATATACCATTATAACAGGAGATGGGGACATTAGTGTTATTGGTAATTAACAGGAGGAGATGGGGACATTTAGTGTTATTGGTAATTATCAGGAGGAGATGGGGATATTTAGTGTTATTGGTGATTAACAGGAGGAGATGGGGACATTTAGTGTTATTGGTGATTAACAGGAGGACATGGGGACATTTAGTGTTATTGGTAATTAACAGGAGGAGATGGGGACATTTAGTGGTCTGCAAGTATACTGTTCATACAGTAGAATGGAGTGTGAATGAGGCATATACAGAGACTTCTTCTCTCACTCTCTCTTGCTGCTAAATGGCGATGTTTTACATGTCATGGAGAAGATTATAAATTATTTATACATTGATTTAAACGTAACATTTAAATAATGTTGAAAAGTATTTTACAAACAGGCAAAGCTGCTGTAAAAAAAACTTTCCAATTCTGGCGTTGTAAGGAAGTCAAACTTCCCCTTTATCAGGTGTGTGGGAACAACGTGAGAGCTGCAAATAAAAGAGAAACCTGAACACTGCTCCTGCTAACATCACTTATATTATAAAAGAGAAACCTGTACACTGCTCTTGCTAACACCACTTATATTATAAAAGAGAAACCTGTACACTGCTCTTGCTAACACCACTTATATTATAAAAGAGAAACCTGTACACTGCTCCTGCTAACATCACTTATATTATTCAAGCTTATGTGTCGGCCTCTTGGCCTTTTTGCCTTGTTGATGAAGTGCTCTTATCTCTTTTTTCTTTCCTGAAAGTCCAATTGAAAAAGCTGTCAAATGCAAAGTGCTGAGTGGGAGACATGTAGACTCCATACTGTGGTCTTTATAAAGTAGCAGAGAGCTGTGGAAGAAAGCACCTTGTGTAGAGAGCAGACACGGTGGACAGGTAACACGTCATTTATATTGTTGACATAAGATATGCTAAATATGCTAAGTTAGCTAACGATGTCATAATGAGCGAACATGTTGTATGAAGGAGCAGGTGAAATATCTCTGTCTGTCCACCATGCTTTTCTGTGTTAAAGTGGTATTTTTTTTCAAACACGTACCTACTTAAACTTTCTCTTTCTCGCACACACGCACGCACGCATGCACGCACGCACGCACGCACACACACACACACACACACACACACATACACACACACACACACACACACACACACACACACACACACACACTACAGTCTAGTAGACATCCCAGTATATGTGGTCACATTTCACTCCTAAACTTTCACACAGTATAAACCCATGCTGTCGTCTGTGTGTGAGCGTCTGTCTGAGCTAAGCAGGATGCTGTCTGGTAAGTGGTTTTATAAGAACTGCTAGTCAACCATTAATGCCTCTATAAACGCTGCGTCAGTCAGAGCACTCAAACACCAGAATGGACCTTAAATGGTGGAGGTTATTGGACAAAGAACCACAAGTAGGTATTTTACTGTACCGCGCAATGTGAGAGGCAGAGAGGTAGAGAGAGAGACAGGGGGGGAGACAGAGGGGGGAGACAGAGACAGTGGGGGTGAGAGAGAGAAGGGGAGAGGGAGAGACAAGGGGGAGACAGAGACAGAGGGGGGGAGAGACAGAGGGGGGAGAGAGAGAGAGAGAGAGAGAAGGGGAGAGGGAGAGACAAGGGGGAGACAGAGACAGAGGGGGGGAGAGAGAGACAGGGGGGAGAGAGAGAGAGAGAGAGAGAAGGGGAGAGGGAGAGACAGGGGGGAGACAGAGACAGAGGGGGGGAGACAGAGACAGAACTCTTTAACATCATCCTTAACTCTGGCATCTTCCCGAATATTTGGAACCTTGGACTGATCACCCCAATCCACAAAAGTGGAGACAAATTTGACCCCAATATTTAACGTGAGATGTGCATCAACAGTAACCTTGGGAAAATCCTCGGCATTATCATTAACAGCAGACTGGTACATCTCCTCAGTGAAAACAATGTAATGAGCAAATACCAAATTGTCTTTTTACCAAGTGTTCGTACGACAGACCACGTATTCACCCTGCACACCCTATTTGACAAACAAACAAACCAAAACAAAGGCAAAGTCTTCTCATGCTTTGTTGATTTAAAAAAAAAGCCCGCCGACTCAATTTGGCGCAATGGTCTGCTATACAAATTGATGGAAAGTGGTGTTGGGGGAAAAACATATAAGACTATAAAATCCGTGTACACAAACAACAGGTGTGCGGTTAAAATGCAGAATTCTGCAAATATATCCTTTGTGTACAACTTAAAACGACAGTAACGTGGTGCGTACTGGCGGCAGAGAAGTAAGGCGCAGGAGAGCGAAAACTGATTTACAACGGTGCCGTTTAACTTCTTTGCTATAGGGGGCGGCATTTTCACTTTTGGATGAATTTCGTGCCCATAGTGAACTGCCTCCTACTCTGTCCCACATGCTAATATATAGATAGTATTATTACTATTGGATAGAAAACACTCTGAAGTTTCTAAAACTGTTTGAATGATGTCTGTGAGTATAACAGAACTCATATGGCAGGCAAAAACCTGAGAAAAAAATCCAAACAGGAAGTGAAAATTCTGAGAGTGGTCGTTGTTAAAGTCATCGCCTATTCAATTCCCTGTAATATATGGATCTGTTTGCACTTCGTACGCCTTCCACTAGATGTCAACAGTCAGTAGAACGTGGAATGAAGCTTATCCTGTTTGGGGTGCAAGCCCGACCTCGGACCGAAAATGACACCCCTGCAGAGCGCGAAATTCAAAATCTATTTTTTAAAAATATTTAACTTTTACACATTAACAAGTCCAATACAGCATTTGAAAGATAAACATCTTGTCAATCCAGCCAACATGTCCGATTTTTTAAATGTTTTACAGAGAAAACACCACATATATTTATGTTAGCTCACCACCAAATACAAAAGTGGACAGACACGTATGAATTATGATTATGAAGTATGAATTATGATTGAAGTAGCATGCACAACCAACCGAAATAAACTAAAACCAACCTAAAGAGCCCAGAAAAAACGACCTCAGATGACAGTCATATAACATGTTACACAATAAATCTATGTTTTGTTCATAAAAAGTGCATATTTTAGCTATAAATCAGTTTTACATTGATGCTACCCAAAAATGCTAATACATAGCTACAGTCTGAATCCAGCCGGGAGTAGCCAGAGAAAATACATACACCAACGTCGGCTACTAATTACACCTCATAAAACATTTCAGAAAAACATATGGTGGATAACTAATGAAAGACAGATATCTTGTGAATACAGACAACATTTCCGATTTTTGAAGTGTTTTACAGCGAAAACACAATATATCGTTATATTAGCTAACATCATAAGCTAGCATAAGGCAGCATTGATTCTAGTCAAGCGCTAGCCTAGCATAGTTAGCAGAGTTAGCATTCAACAGTTCGACATATATATGAAAAAGCATCCCAAATTGGGTCTTATCTTTCTTGGTACTCCATCAGAATGTTGTAACGGGGTCCAATGTCCAGTAGAGTCTTTAGTTGGGTTCCAGAACGAATGATTTCCCTCTTTGGTTAGCTAGCACGGTAGCATTGCTGCGCCAGAAAGCGTTTCTTCAAAAAATTCTTCCGTCGTTTCAAATCTAAAGTCCAGAATAAATTGCAATAATATAATTAAAGTATATTGAAAAAACACACTTTAGGATGATTTTGTGACATGTAGCAAATAATATCGTAGTCAGGCATCATATTCAACGTTAACTACCTTGTTCCAGAAGCCGAGATCAAATTATCCTTCGCGCCCGGATTTTTATTTTAACTGCGCAGGTCTCACAAGAAGTTCTGTTATTCAGTCCAGGGAAGAGATATTCGACTCCTTTCAATTCTCACTTCCGCATTACAGTCTGGCGAACGCCTCTGACGTGTCCCTATGGTCATAAGTCAAATGGCCTTTTATAGAGAAGGTCTTAAAGAGACACATCGCATTTTGGGAAACTAAATTCGGCTGGGAAAATGGCTGTAAAAATATTTCTGTTCGACTTAGAGAAACAATTCAAACCTTTTTAGAAACTACAGACTGTTATCTATCCAACAGTAGTAAATATATGCATATTGGAAAATAAAAAGTTTCTTAGGAGGCCGTTTGAAAATGTGCACACATTTTCCAGTTTTTTCAATATTCAGCGTGCAGCCCAAACAGGTTATGCTGTGTTGTGGGACCGGATGGGAGGAGAATGAGTCACTGGTCTGGCAGAGTGCCAGTTCCTGGTCACGCGCTTTCCTCATGATATCGTCTTGCGTTCCATTACTTATAGAGACTGAAAATAATTCTCCGGTTGGAACCTTATTGTATATAAATGATAACAACATCCTGAAGATTGATTCTCTACTAAGTTTGACCAGTTTATTCGACCTGGAATATAACTTTTTTAAGTTTTCGTCCGACGTATGCCTGCATCCGCGCGAGCGTTTGGACACGTGTACTACACATGCTAGCAAAATTATTAAATTATTATTAAAATTATTAAATTAGCTAAGTGGACATAAGTAATGGACATTATCGAACAAAACAACGATTTATTGTGGAACTAGGATTCCTGGCACTGCATTTTGATGAAGATAATCAAAGGTAAGGGAATATTTATGACGTCATTTCTGTTGACTCCAACATGGCGGAGAAATGTTGTTACATCTGAGCTCCGTCTCAGATTATTGCATGGTGTGCTTTTTACGTAAAGTTTTTTTAAATCTGACACAGCGGTTGCATTAGGAACAAGTGTATCTTTAATTATATGTAAAACATGTATCTTTCATCAAAGTTTATGATGAGTATTTCTGTTATTTGACGTGGCTCTCTGTAATTACTCCAGATATTTTGGAGACATTTCTGAACATGGCGCCAATGTAAACCGAAATTTGTGGATATAAATATGCACATTATCGAACAAAACATAAATGTATTGTGTAACATGAATTCATATGAGTGTAGTCTGAAGAAGATGTTCAAAGGTTAGTGATTAATTTTATCTCTATTTCTGGTTTTTGTTACTACTATCTTTTGCTGGGAAAATGGCTGTGTTTTTCTGTGGCTACGTACTGAGCTAACATAATTGTTTGGTGTGCTTTCCCCGTAAATCCTTTTTGAAATCAGACATGTTGGCTGGATTCACAGCATGTGTATCTTTAATTTGCTGTCTTTCATGTGTGATTTCATGAAAGATTGATTTTTATGGTAATATATTTGAATTTGGCGCGCTACATTTTTTCTGGATTTTGGCCAAGTGGGACGCTACACGGCTTCCGACTTCGACGGAAGCCGTGACAACAACAAATAATGCATGCAGAGCAGAATTAGGCTGATACCCACTAATTATCAAAATCCAGAAAATGGACGTTAAATTCTACAATCACCTTAAAGGAAGTGACTCCCAAACCTTCCATAACAAAGCCATCACCTACAGAGAGATGAACCTGGAGAAGAGTCCCCTAAGCAAGCTGGTCCTGGGGCTCTGCTCACAAACACAAACACACCCCACAGATCCCCAGGACAGCAACACAATTAGACCCAACCAAATCATGAGAAAACAATAAGATCATTACTTCCAATGTGTAAAGTAATTAAAAAAAAATAACAGAGCAAACTAGAATGCTATTTGGCCCAAAACAGAGAGTACACAGTAGCAGAATTGTCACAACTTCCACCGAAGTTGGTTCCCCTGCCTGTTCGGGCGGTGCTCGGCGGTCGTCGTCACCGTCCTACTAGCCGCCCTTTTTCGTTTGTCTGTTTGTTTTGTCTTATTAGTTGCACCTGTGGTTTTTGGTATCGTAAATGAGCTTCCCTATATTTAGGAGTTTGACCTGCCCTTGTTTTGTGCAGGATTGTCTTTTGGTTACGTGTGTGTTTTGGGTTGTTGGCAAGTGTTTCTCTGCGCCCTGGATGTTCGGGCTTATCATTTTTTGTAAAATAGTAAAAAGGAATATTTTTCCCAAGCGTCTCTCTCTCTCTCTGCGTCTGATTCTTTCACCCACCTAGTCCCGCGTGACAAGAATACCTGACCACTGTGACTGACCCAAACTTAAAGAAAGCTTTGACTATGTACGGACTCAGTTACCATAGCCTTGCAATTGAGAAATTCTGCCATGTGCTGCCAAAACAGGCTATGTGCACTCTTCTCACAAAATGAGGTGGAAACTGAGCTGCACTTCCTAACCTCCTGCCAAATGTATGACCATATTAGAGACACATATTTCCCCCAGATTACACAGATCAACAAAGAATTCGAAAACAAACCCAATTTTGATAAACTCCCATATCTACTGGGTGAAACACCACAGTGTTCCATCACAGCAGCAAGATTTGTGACCTGTTGCCACAAGAAAAGGTCAACCAGTGAAGAACAAATACCATTGTAAATACAACCCATATTTATGTTTATTTATTTACTTTGTACTTTAACCATTTGTACATCGTTACAACACTGTATATATACATACATGACATTTGTAATGTCTTTATTGTTTTGGAACTTCTGTGAGTGAAATGTTTACTGTTAATTTTTATTGTTTATTTCACTTTTGTATATTATCTACCTCACTTGCTTTGGCAATGTTAACATATGTTTCCCATGCCAATAAAGCCCCTTGAATTGAAATTGAATTGAAATTGAATTGAATTGAATTGAAATTGAATTGAATTTTTATTGAAATGTGAGGCAGAGAAAAAGAGAGAAAGAGAGAGGCAGAGAAAGAGAGAGGGGCAGAGAGAGAGAGGGGGCCAGAGAGAGCGAAAGAGGCCAGAGAGCGAGAGACAGAGAAAGGGGGTGGGCAGAGATCGAGAAAGAGAGAGAAAGTGGGTGGGCAGAGAGCGAGAGAGAGGGGAGCAGAGAGAGCAAGAGGGGCAGAAAGAGAGATATACAGATCACAAATTCAAATGGGCTATTCTTAAACTCTTCAACATTATCATTAGCTCTGGCATCTTCCCTAAACTTTCACACAGTATAAACCCATGCTGTCGTCTGTGTGTGAGCGTCTGTCTGAGCTAAGCAGGATGCTGTCTGGTAAGTGGTTTTATAAGAACTGCTAGTCAACCATTAATGCCTCTATAAACGCTGCATCAGTCAGAGCACTCAAACACCAGAATGGACCTTAAATGGTGGAGGTTATTGGACAAAGAACCACAAGTAGGTATTTTACTGTACCGCACACTGAGAGAGGCAGAGAGGTAGAGAGAGAGCGAGAGAGAGAGAGAGGGGCAAAGAGAAAGCGAGAGAGAGCAGGGGTTGACAGAGAGAGAGGGACAGAAAGTGAGAGGGACAGAGAGCGAGACAGAGGGGCAGAGAGCGAGACAGAGAGGCAGGGAGTGAGACAGAGGCAGTGAGAGAGGGGCAGAGAGCGGGGCAGAGAGCGAGGCAGAGAGCGAGAGAGATATATACAGACCACAAATTAAAATGGGCTATTCTTAAACATTACTTCCCTAGTATTTGTAACCAAGGTCTGATATACACAATCAACAAAAGTGGAGACAAATTTCGACCCCAATAATTACTGTGTAATATGCATCAGCAGACATCTCTGAAAAATCCAGTATTATCAACAGCAGACTATAACAATGTCCTGATCGAATGTCAAATTGGTTTCTTACCAAAATACAGTACGACATCCCACGTATTCACCCCAATTGACTAACAAACATATATATAAACTGCTACATAAGTTGATGGAAAGTGGTGTTGGGGGAGAAGCATACGACGTTATAAAATACATGTACACAAAACAACAAGTGTGCTGTTAAAATTGGCAAAAACACACACATTTCTTCCCACAGAGCCGTGGGGTGAGACAGGGATGCAGCTTGAGCCCCACCCTCTTCAACATATATAAATGAACTGGTGAAGGCACTAGAACAGTCTGCAGCCCCCGGTCTCACCCTACTAGAATCTGAAGTCAAATGTCTACTGTTTGCTGATGATCTGGTGCTTCTGTCACCAACCAAGGAGGGCCTACAGCAGCACCTAGATCTTCTGCACAGATTCTGCCAGACCTGGGCCCTGACAGTAAATCTCAGTAAAAACAAAATAATGGTGTTCCAATAAAGGTCCAGTCGCCAGGACCACAACATCCATCTAGACACTGTTGCCCTAGAGCACACAAAAAACTATACATACCTCGGCCTAAACATCAGCGCCACAGGTAACTTCCACAAAGCTGTGGGAGATCTGAGAGACAAGGCAAGAAGGGCATTCTATGCCATCAAAAGGAATACAAAATTCAACATACCACTTCGGATCTGGCTAAAAATACTTCAATCAGTTATCGAACCCATTGCCCTTTATGGTTGTGAGGTCTGGAAAAGAAACACATTTCGATCCAACCAAACTATGAGGACAGAAAGATAGCTATTTAAAACACTGGAAAGATAATTTCAAAGATAATTTCAAAGGCTAATTGATCATTAGAAAACCCTTTGGCAATTATGTTAGCACAGCTGAAAACGTTTGTGTTGATTAAAGAAGCATTTACATTTACATTTACATTTAAGTCATTTAGCAGACGCTCTTATCCAGAGCGACTTACAGATTGGTGCATTCACCTTATGACATCCAGTGGAACAGCCACTTTACAATAGTGCATCTAAATCTTTCAAGCGGGGGGGGGGGGGGGTTAGAAGGATTACTCTATCCTATCCTAGGTATACCTTAAAGAGGTGGGGTTTCAGGTGTCTCCGAAAGGTGGTGATTGACTCCGCTGTCCTGGCGTCGTGAGGGAGTTTGTTCCACCATTGGGGTGCCAGAGCAGCGAACAGTTTTGACTGGGCTGAGCGGGAACTGTACTTCCTCAGTGGTAGGGAGGCGAGCAGGCCAGAGGTGGATGAACGCAGTGCCCTTGTTTGGGTGTAGGGCCTGATCAGAGCCTGAAGGTACTGAGGTGCCGTTCCCCTCACAGCTCCGTAGGCAAGCACCATGGTCTTGTAGCGGATGCGAGCTTCAACTGGAAGCCAGTGGAGAGAGGTGGGGTGACGTGAGAGGTCTACCCTCTACTGTCATTATATTACCCTGGTCTACCCTCTCCTGTCATTATATTAACCTGTTCTACCCCTCCTGACATTATATTACCCTGGTCTACCCTCTCCTTACAATGTATTACCCTGGTCTACCCTCTCCTGTCATTATATGACCCTGGTCTACCCTCTCCTGTCATTATATTACCCTGGTCTACCCTCTCCTGTCATTATATTACCCTGGACTACCCTCTCCTGTCATTATATTACCCTGGTCTACCCTCTCCTGACATTATATTACCCTGGTCTACCCTCTCCTGTCATTATATTACCCTGGTCTACCCTCTCCTTACAATATATAACCCTGGTCTACCCTGTCCTGTCATTATATTGCACTGGTCTACCCTCTCCTTACAATATATAACCCTGGTCTACCCTGTCCTGTCATTATATTGCACTGGACTATCCTCTCCTGTCATTATATTACCCTGGTCTACCCTCTCCTGTCATTATATTACCCTGGTCTACCCTCTCCTGTCATTATATTACCCTGGTCTACCCTCTCCTGTATTTGTACTACCCTGGTCTACCCTTTCCTGACATTATATTACCCTGGTCTACCCTCTCCTGTCATTATATTACTCTGGACTACCCTCTCCTGTCATTATATTACTCTGGTCTACCCTCTCCTGTCATTATATTACCCTGGTCTACCCTCTCCTGTCATTATATTACCCTGGTCTACCCTCTCCTGTCATTATATTACCCTGGACTACCCTCTCCTGTCATTATATTACCCTGGTCTACCCTCTCCTGCCATTATATTACCCTGGTCTACCCTCTCCTGTCATTATATTACCCTGGTCTTCAACTGGAAGCCAGTGGAGAGAGGCGGAGGAGCGGGGTGACGTACAGCAATACAGAAGCAATACAACTGTCCTTCTTTAGACTAGTTGAGTATCTGGAGCATCAGCATTTGTAGGTTCGATTGCAGGCTTAAAATAACCAGAAAGACCTTTCTTCTGAAACTCGTCAGTCTATTCTTGTTCTGAGAAATGAAGGCTATTCCATGCGAGAAATTGCCAAGAAACTGAAGATCTCGTACAACGCTGTGTACTACTCCCTTCACAGAACAGCGCAAACTGGCTCTAACCAGAATAAAAAGAGGGGTGGGAGGCCCCGGTGCACAACTGAGGAAGAGGACAAGTACATTAGAGTGTCTAGTTGGAGAAACAGACGCCTCACAAGTCCTCAACTGGCAGCTTCATTAATAACTTCTTATGGCCGCAAAGGGCAGCACTGAGTAACCTGAAAATAGGTGGCCATTTCAAACGGCCTCCTACTCAATTCTTGCTCGTACAATATGCATATTATCATTTCTATTGGATATAAAACACTCTCTAGTTTCTTAAACCGTTTGAATTATTTCTCTAAGTGAACCAGAACTCTTTCTGCAGCCCATTTCCTATCCGGAAGTGAGATTTCCAAATGCGAGGTCTCTTTTCAAGAGCTTGTCTATAAAAGGGCATGTCACTTGGGACCATAGAAACACGTCATACGCCTTCCCCTGGGTGTCATGCGGAAGTGAGAGCAGAAAGGACTTG
>NC_074694.1:5281883-5284556 GCF_029448725.1 Salvelinus fontinalis
CTCAGTGCTAGAGGCGTCACTACAGACCCTGGTTTGATTCCAGGCTGTATCACAACCGACCGTGATCTGAAGTCCCATAAGGCGCACAATTGCCCAGCGTCGTCCGGTTTAGGGTTTGGCCCGGGGTCGGCCATCATTGTAAATAAGAATTTGTTATTAACCTCTTTCAGCTAGGGGGCACTATTTTTATGTTTGGAAAAATATCGTTCCCAAGGTAAACGGACTATTCCTCAGGCCCAGATGCTAGAATATGCATATAATTCACAGATTAGGATAGAAAACACTCTAAAATTTCCAAAACTGTCAAAATATTGTCTGTGAGTATAACAGAACTGATTTTGCAGGCGAAAACATGAGGAAATCCAACCCGGAAGTGCCTTTTATTTGGAAAAACATCTACATTTTTATTAAATGCCTGGGATTAAATATCACTGATTCCTTACGCTGAGAAATGTACTACATTTGCGACAGAGGCAGGAATTATCATTAGGTTTTGTTTATAGTTAACTTTGGGTTTCTGTATCGGTGTAGTATAATGAATACTAATAAAGTATTTTGTGTTTTTTCTGGGAAAATGGGGGAGTCATTGTCTCTTTGAAATGTTTCCTGGGACTATAATCTTGGGGAGAGTGGGTGAGACGGGGCCGTAAACTACCAAATTGAAAAGGACCTGGAAGTTTTTGTGTAGTTTTACCTTAAGGTTTGCAAATTGCACACACACAAAACATTTGTTAGGACTAGTTGTTGGTGTTTTAAAAAAAATACTATGTTTGATTTGTTTTAAAACATTTCCTTTGGGTTTGGTGAGTGGTTAATTTGTGTTAGTGCTAAGGTATCTTAAAGGGGCACGCACGCACATGGAATTTCTATGGTTTTTTTCTTTTCTGAGTTTTAATTAAACATGTGATTTCTTTTGATAAAGGAATGTTCTGGAATACAACATATTTTGTCATTTGTCTAATATAGCAAAAAAAAATATATATATACTGTATATATACTTCTTAGAAGGGTTTGTATGACCTATGACCTTTATCATGACTTTCCGTTGTGGATTGATCACCCTCATTGGAAAGCCATTTGAATAATGAATTTATGGTCATTTTGTAATACGGATTTCAAGGTAATTTGTCTAATTGAAAAATATAGTTCTTAGCCATATTAACTAAGGCTGGTTTTAATTCTATTTTCCTAATGACCATATGGGTTAAAATTATTTTTCTTTGTGGAGTTTTTCAGAGTAGTGATTTTATTTTGATTAGGTTATTTGAAAGTGTGTTTTATCTTTTGTACCAGTTAGAAGTTTTGTTTTATACATTACTCTCATGGAGAGTTATGTGTTAAAAAAATGGGGGAGGATTCAGTTCTTTGAGGTTTTTGGATTGAAGTTTATATACACCTTGATATGTGAAGGAGTGTATTGTATTGTTGTTGAGTTTGTTCTGTTCTATTCCCGAGGGGATATAGGTCTAACTTCCTGATCCGTTGGCTCTACGATGGAGTTGACAGTGTGATGGGGAGTATAAGCCAATTAGAAATAACAGTTCAAATAGAATGTGTGGATATTCTCTTTGAAATATGTTTAGAATGTGTATTAAGAATAATTGGTCAAAGTAAAAATGTATCATGTAGTTAATGAACTGAACTAAACTGTTGTTCTGATCTGTTCTTTCGAGGTTATCGTGAAAAGTGACATCAGACGGTATCTTAATGCATGGAAGAGATAATTAGACCCGAACAGTGTGTGTACCTCAAAACCCCCTCTAACTGGCTGAAGAAGAGTGACAAAGGCGTTGAATAAGGCCCTGTCTGGACCACTTCTACCGGGAGAAAGGAGCCGAGACAGAAATCGGTGTACAGTATCCGATCTAAGCTATCAACTGCTTTTCTCTCATGTTTCTCTCAGGAGTGTGAGAGGAGTCCACGTGGAGTGAGCATGGAGAGTGATCTGTTCTAAACTTTTCTTATGTTGCTGGTATACTGGTTGACGAATGGACAAGACATAATGAGTGGTAAAGGTGAGACATTGAAATTGGGACATTATCATGGGCCGTCCACTTTGAACTGTAAAGTTATCTGAAGAGAAGAACGAAAAGGACGCCAGAAGAATCAGTGCCTGAAGGAGGGTGTTGGTCAACTGTGCCAATAAATTGTTTTAGACTTTTGGGGTATCAGGTTGATTGTAGAGGTCTACGCCACGTAAAATTATAGTAATTTAGATTAAGAATGCATTAAGATACTGATCAGTATTATAATCATGATTATAAATGTTAATAGTAGAATTATGGGATAATTATACTGAATGTTAATATGAATGTAAATTCTGCCAATATTGATGTGTGTTAAATTTAGTTTTTTACTTTGAGTGATAAGACCAATTTGAATCACTGAGGAATGTCATTCTACATTTTGGTTGGATATTTAGTTGGGTTGAAGCTATGATTTGGAATATGAATGATTTCCCTGACCTATTTTCTATTCTGAGCATAAGGACTGAGAGGGAAGACTGTCCTATATGTTATGATGATATATTATGTGTTTAGATACTGGTTCTCATGTAACTTAGGGAACATTTCTATGTTATGGTTTTTATTTTTTTTCTCAACAATGGATTATTCTGTGTGATTAAACCTGTGCAAGTCTGTCTTGTAGAATAAAGATGGCAAACGTAGTTTC
>NC_074694.1:5286912-5326912 GCF_029448725.1 Salvelinus fontinalis
AAGGGGACAACGAGAGTCATAGTATGCGGAAAGGGAGGATAGTAGAGTCGATGAGGCAGAATCAGAAGACATCAGAGAGGATTTAGCAGAAGGGAGAGATGATAGAATAGAAGAGGAAAGAAAATACAAAGATTGCGACGACCCATGACCATCTGGATAAGGGGCTGAGGGGTTAGGGTTGGAGGAGCGGGAGACAGAAAAGGAAACTAAGTAGTGATCAGAGACCTGGAGGGGGGTTACAGTGAGATTAAAACAACCTCTACTAAAGATGAGGTCAAGCGCATTGCCTTCCTCTTGTGAGTTGGATGAGATTGGGAAAGGGTGAGGTCAAAAGAGGAGAGGAGGGGAAAAAGAGAGTTGAAAAGAAATGAATCGAAGGCAGGCGTCGGGAGGTTGAAGTCACCAAGTGCAAAGGGCGGTGAGTCATCGTCAGGAAATGAGCTCATCAAGGTGTCAAGCTCATTGAGGAAGTCTCCAAGGACACCTGGTGGGCGATAGATGACAACAACGTTAAGTTTTAGTGGACAAGTGACAGTGACAGCATATAATTCAAATTAGGAGATGGACAGGTGAGAGAGGGACAAAATTTAAAAAAAGCTCCATTTAGGAGAAATGAGGCGCCCTGTGCCGTCACCATGACAACCAGATGCTCTGGAACTATGAGAGGAAACGTAGTCGGATGACGAGAGAGCTGCTGGAGTAGCAGTGTCCTCTGGGCTCATCCATGTCTCCGTCAGGGACAAAAAGTCAAAGGACTGAAAAGCAGCAAAAGGCAGAGATGAACTTGGGATTCTTGGTCACAGATCGGGCAGTTCCAAACGTTACTAGAGACCCGGAATTCCACATGGCTCATGCGTGCAGGGTACACGAAATTAGAAGGGTTGCAGGGGGATGTGGAGTATCTGTAATGCCAACAGGGTGAGGAGCATCTGTAAAGTCTACAGAGAGAGGAGCATCTGTAAAACCTACAGAGAGAGGAGCATCTGTAAAACCTACAGAGAGAGGAGCATCTGTAAAACCTACAGGGTGAGAAGCATCTGTAAAATCTACAGGGTGAGGAGTATCTGTAAAGCCTACAGGGAGAGGAGCATCTGTAAAGTCTACAGGGTGAGGAGCATCTGTAAAGTCTACAGGGAGAGGAGCATCTGTAAAGCCTACAGGGAGAGGAGCATCTGTAAAGTCTACAGGGAGAGGGGCATCTGTAAAGTCTACAGAGAGAGGAGCATCTGTAAAGCCTACATAGTGAGAAGCATCTGTAAAATCTACAGGGTGAGGAGCATCTGTAAAGCCTACAGGGAGAGGAGCATCTGTAAAACCTACAGGGTGAGAAGCATCTGTAAAATCTACAGGGTGAGGAGCATCTGTAAAGCCTACAGGGAGAGGAGCATCTGTAAAGTCTACAGGGCGGGGAGCATCTGTAAAGTCTACAGGGAGAGGAGCATCTGTAAAGTCTACAGGAAGGGGAACATCTGTAAAGTCTACAGGGAGAGGAGCATCTGTAAAGTCTACAGGGTGAGGAGCATCTGTAAAGCCTACAAGGAGAGGAGATTCTGTAAAGCCTACAGGGAGAGGAGCATCTGTAAAGTCTACAGGGAGAGGTGCATCTGTAACGTCTACAGGAAGAGGAGCATCTGTAAAGCCTACAGGGTGAGGAGAATCTGTAAAGCCTACAGGGAGAGGAGCATCTGTAAAGCCTACAGGGTGAGGAGCATCTGTAAAGTCTACATGGAGAGGAGCATCTGTAAAGTCTACAGGGTGAGGAGCATCTGTAAAGCCTACAGGGAGAGGTGCAACTGTAACGTCTACAGGGAGAGGAGCATCTGTAAAGTCTACATGGAGAGGAGCATCTGTAAAGTCTACAGGGTGAGGAGCATCTGTAAAGCCTACAGGGAGAGGTGCATCTGTAACGTCTACAGGGAGAGGTGCATCTGTAACGTCTACAGGGAGAGGTGCATCTGTAACGTCTACAGGGAGAGGAGCATCAGTAAAGTCTACAGGGAGAGGGGCATCTGTAACGTCTACAGGGAGAGGTGCATCTGTAACGTCTACAGGGAGAGGAGCATCAGTAAAGTCTACAGGGAGAGAAGCAAATAGGTACAAATATAGAAAACACACATAGTAGCCAAAACTACGGAAGAGCTCAATGAAAACATTAGAAAATAACTAGGTGAGAGTTGTGTGGAGGCTTCCTCTCTTTCCTTCCTAGAACAACTCAGTAGAACAACTCAGTAGAACAACTCAACAGAACAACTCAACAGAACAACTCAGTAGAACAACTCAGTAGAACAACTCAACAGAACAACCCAGTAGAACAACTCAGTAGAACAACTCAGTAGAACAACTCAACAGAACAACTCAGTAGAACAACTCAGTAGAACAACTCAACAGAACAACTCAGTAGAACAACTCAGTAGAACATCTCATTAGAACAACTCAGCAGAACAACTCAGTAGAACAACTCAGTAGAACAACTCAGTAGAACAACTCAGTAGAACAACTCAACAGAACAACTCAGTAGAACAACTCAGTAGAACAACTCAGTAGAACAACTCAACAGAACAACTCAGTAGAACAACCCAGTAGAACAACTCAGTAGAACAACTCAGTAGAACAACCCAGTAGAACAACTCAGTAGAGCAACCCAGTAGAACAACTCAGTAGAACAACTCAGTAGAACAACTCAGTAGAACAACTCAGTAGAACAACCCAGTAGAACAACCCAGTAGAACAACCCAGTAGAACAACTCAGTAGAACAACTCAGTAGAACAACTCAACAGAACAACTCAGTAGAACAACTCAACAGAACAACTCAGTAGAACAACTCAACAGAACAACTCAGTAGAACAACCCAGTAGAACAACTCAGTAGAACAACTCAGTAGAACAACTCAACAGAACAACTCAACAGAACAACTCAGTAGAACAACTCAGTAGAACAACTCAGTAGAACAACCCAGTAGAACAACTCAGTAGAACAACTCAGTAGAACAACTCAACAGAACAACTCAACAGAACAACTCAGTAGAACAACTCAGTAGAACAACTCAACAGAACAACCCAGTAGAACAACTCAGTAGAACAACTCAGTAGAACAACTCAACAGAACAACTCAGTAGAACAACTCAGTAGAACAACTCAACAGAACAACTCAGTAGAACAACTCAGTAGAACATCTCATTAGAACAACTCAGCAGAACAACTCAGTAGAACAACTCAGTAGAACAACTCAGTAGAACAACTCAGTAGAACAACTCAGTAGAACAACTCAGTAGAACAACTCAGCAGAACAACTCAGTAGAACAACTCAGTAGAACAACTCAGTAGAACAACTCAGTAGAACAACTCAGCAGAACTTTTCCGCAGAACAACTCAACAGAACAACTCAGTAGAACAACTCAGTAGAACAACTCAGTAGAACAACTCAGTAGAACAACTCAGTAGAACAACTCAGCAGAACTTTTCCGCAGAACAACTCAACAGAACAACTCAGTAGAACAACTCAGCAGAACTTTTCCGCAGAACAACTCAACAGAACAACTCAGTAGAACAACTCAGTAGAACAACTCAGTAGAACAACTCAGTAGAACAACTCAGTAGAACCACTCAACAGAACAACTCAGTAGAACAACTCAGCAGAACTTTTCCGCAGAACAACTCAACAGAACAACTCAGTAGAACAACTCAGTAGAACAACTCAGTAGAACAACTCAGTAGAACAACTCAGCAGAACAACTCAGCAGAACAACTCAACAGAACAACTCAGTAGAACAACTCAACAGAACAACTCAGTAGAACAACTCAGCAGAACAACTCAGTAGAACAACTCAGTAGAACAACTCAGTAGAACAACTCAACAGAACAACTCAGTAGAACAACTCAGTAGAACAACTCAGTAGAACAACTCAGTAGAACAACTCAGTAGAACAACTCAGGAGAACAACTCAGTAGAACAACTCAGTAGAACAACTCAGTAGAACAACTCAACAGAACAACTCAGTAGAACAACTCAGTAGAACAACTCAGTAGAACAACTCAACAGAACAACTCAGTAGAACAACTCAGTAGAACAACTCAACAGAACAACTCAGTAGAACAACTCAGTAGAACAACTCAGTAGAACAACTCAGTAGAACAACTCAGTAGAACAACTCAACAGAACAACTCAGTAGAACAACTCAGTAGAACAACTCAGTAGAACAACTCAGTAGAACAACTCAACAGAACATCTCAGTAGAACAACTCAGTAGAACAACTCAGTAGAACAACTCAGTAGAACTGTCTTTGTTTCAGCAGCGGTCTTAGTACTAATTGCTAATTGCCACTCCCCCTCCAATAAACCACTCCCCCTCCAATAAACCACTTCCCCTCCAATAAACCACTCCCCCTCCAATAAACCCCTCCCCTCCAATAAACTACTCCCCTTCTAATATACCACTCCCCCTCCAATAAACCCCTCCCCTCCAATAAACTACTCCCCCTCTAATATACCACTCCCCCTCCAATAAACCCCTCCCCTTCAATAAACTACTCCCCCTCTAATATACCACTCCCCCTCCAATAAACCCCTCCCCTCCAATAAACCACTCCCCCTCCAATAAACCCCTCCCCTCCTATAAACAACACCCCTCCAATAAACCACTCCCCCCTCCAATAAACCACTCCCCCTCTAATAAACCACTCCCCCTCCAATAAAATTCTCCCCTCCAATAAACCACTCCCCCTCAAATAAACCACTCCCCCTCCAATAAACCACACCCCCTCCAATAAACCACTCCCCTCCAATTTTTATTTTATTTATTTTTATTTTACCGTTATTTTACCAGGTAAGTTGACTGAGAACACGTTCTCATTTGCAGCAAGGACCTGGGGAATAGTTACAGGGGAGAGGGGGGGGGGTGAATGAGCCAATTGTAAACTGGTGATTATTAGGTGACCATGATGGTTTGAGGGCCAGATTGGGAATTTAGCCAGGACACCGGGGTTAACACCCCTACTCTTACGATAAGTGTCATGGGATCTTTAATGACCTCAGAGAGTCAGGACACCCGTTTAACGTCCCATCCGAAAGACGGCACCATACACAGGGCAGTGTCCCCAATCACTGCCCTGGGGCATTGGGATATTTTTTTAGACCAGAGGAAAGAGTGCCTCCTACTGGCCCTCCAACACCACTTCCAGCAGCATCTGGTCTCCCATCCAGGGACTGACCAGGACCAACCCTGCTTAGCTTCAGAAGCAAGCCAGCAGTGGTATGCAGGGTGGTATGCTGCAGGGTGGTATGCTGCTGGCTGACAGCCACTCCCCCTCCAATAGAGCCACTCCCCCTTCAATAAATCACTCCCCTCCAATAAACCACTCCCCCTCCAATAAACCACTCCTCCTAAACCACTCCCCCTCCAATAAACGACTCCCCTCAAATAAACCACTCCCCCCTCCAATAAACCACTCCTCCTAAACCACTCCCCCCTCCAATAAACCACTCCCCTCAAATAAACCACTCCCCCTCCAATAAACCACTCCCCCTCCAATAAACCACTCCTCCTAAACCACTCCCCCTCCAATAAACCACTCCCCTCAAATAAACCACTCCCCCTCCAATAAACCACTCCCCCTCCAATAAACCACTCCTCCTAAACCACTCCCCCTCCAATAAACCACTCCCCTCAAATAAACCACTCCCCCTCCAACAAACCACTCCCGCTCCAATAAACCGCCTGGTCTGTGTGTGTGTGTGTGTGTGTGTGTGTGTGTGTGTGTGTGTGTGTGTGTGTGTGTGTGTGTGTGTGTGTGTGTGTGTGTGTGTGTGTGTGGAGTAGGGTCTGTCTGTCCTGCGTTTTACTTACCATCACTGTGCACTCCCTCCCGCCCTCCCTCCCTCCCGCCCGCCCTCCCTCCCTCCCTCCCTCCCTCCCCTCCCTCCCTCCCTCCCTCCCTCCCGCCCTCCCTCCCTCCCTCCCTCCCTCCCGCCCTCCCTCCCTCCCTCCCTCCCTCCCGCCTGCCCTCCCTCCCTCCCTCCCTCCCTCCCTCCCGCCCTCCCTCCCTCCCTCCCTCCCTCCCGCCCGCCCTCCCTCCCTCCCTCCCTCCCTCGTTCTGCCCTGTTTGGTGTTTCTCTGTGTCCCTGGTTCTGTGGGCACTGCCACCAATCGTTATTAGCCTGTTTTTGTTCAAACATCCTAACCGCTATGTCTGTCACTGTCTATCTGTCTGTCTCTCCGTTCGTCTGTCAGTTCGTTAGCCGTCCGTCCGTCCATGTGTCTGTCTGTCTGTCTCTCCGTCCATCAGTCCGTCTGCCTGTCTGTCTATCCATTCGTCCGTCAGTTCGTTAGCCATCCGTCCATCTGTCTGTCTGTCTGTCTCTCCGTCCATCAGTCCGTCTGTCTCTCCGTCCATCCGTCCATCTGTCTGTCTGTCTGTCTCTCCGTCCATCAGTACGTCTGTCTGTCTCTCCGTCCATCAGTCCGTCTGTATGTCTCTCCGTCCATCAGTCCGTCTGTCTGTCTGTCTTTCCGTCCATCAGTCCATCTGTCTGTCTGTCTGTCTCTCCGTCCATCAGTCCGTCTGTCTGTCTCTCCGTCCATCAGTCCGTCTGTCTGTCTGTCTTTCCGTCCATCAGTCCTTCTGTCTGTCTCTCCGTCCATCAGTCCGTCTGTCTATCTCTCCGTCCATCTGTCTGTCTGTCTGTCTCTCCGTCCATCAGTCCGTCTGTCTGTCTCTCCGTCCATCAGTCCGTCTGTCTGTCTCTCCGTCCATCAGTCCGTCTGTCTGTCTCTCCGTCTATCAGTCCGTCTGTCTGTCTGTGTCAACAGTGTCTGCTATCTGTGGGCAGCCAGTCGTTTCCTGGAACAGCTTGTCTGGCTGGAGGCCTAATTGGCTATGAAGCGTGACTCTTCAGATGTGAGGCTACAGAGATAGAACAACAGACCTCTCTGCCACCTGTCTCTTCTACAGTACGCTGCATACTGACAAGACAATGTCAGTCAACAGTTACTGAGGCATTGACATTTAACACAGTTATCTCATTCAATTGGCTGTAAGGTCATCCTCGACTGTAAAATGTTTTTGCGATTGTGATTGTAAGATGTGTAGATTTGTTAACTTCAAATAGTCTCTCAACTTCCTTGCAACACACTGGAAAATATTGGGCTTACAGTTAGTTTACTGAAGGGCAGAAAGCCCTCACTATCTCTTTATGTTTTGGTATGACTGTCAATTACTCTAAATTGTTTTCAGAGACCAGACATCACACGGCAAAACTCATGAGCTCACCTTTCCTACTTAACTGATGACGTCGAGTCAGTTTTAATTTGTCCTGTTGAACCCTATGGATCAACATCGGGTACTGCACCCATTTCACCAACCGGGCAGGCCAGGATTGACCAAAAAGCTCCTCAGCTCCCTGATCGCCCTCCCCTCAGCCCCCTGATCCCCCTCCCCTCAGCCCCCTGACCCCCCTCCCCTCAGCCCCTGATCCCCCTCCCCTCAGCCCCCTGACCCCCCTCCCCTCAGCCCCCTGATCCCCCTCCCCTCAGCCCCTGATCCCCCTCCCCTCAGCTCCCTGATCGCCCTCCCCTCAGCCCCCTGATCCCCCTCCCCTCAGCCCCCTGACCCCCCTCCCCTCAGCCCCTGATCGCCCTCCCCTCAGCCCCCTGACCCCCCTCCCCTCAGCCCCCTGACCCCCCCCCCCCTCAGCCCCCTGATCCCCCTCCCCTCAGCTCCATTTCCCTCCCCTCCTCCTCCTCTCTCTCTGATTCTCTCCTGGTATTTCTCCTGTGTGTTTGTCCTCCTCCTCCTCTCTCTCTGATTCTCTCCTGGTATTTCTCCTGTGTGTTTGTCCTCCTCCCCTCTCTCTCTGATTCTCTCCTGGTATTTCTCCTGGTATTTCCCTCCCCTCCTCCCCTCTCTCTGATTCTCTCCTGGTATTTCTCCTGGTATTTCCCTCCCCTCCTCCTCCTCTCTCTCTGATTCTCTCCTGGTATTTCTCCTGTGTGTTTGTCCTCCTCCCCTCTCTCTCTGATTCTCTCCTGGTATTTCTCCTGGTATTTCCCTCCCCTCCTCCTCTCTCTCTGATTCTCTCCTGGTATTTCTCTTGTGTGTTTGCCCCCCCTCTCCACCCCCCCCCCCCTGCACACCCCCCCCTCCCTGCACCTCTCGATTGAAACCCCCAACACGACCTGTGTGTTTGCCCATGACTCTCTCCACCCCCCCCCCCCTCTGCACCCCTCGATTGAAACCCCCAACACGACCTGTGCACCCCCTGAATAACTCGTCCGCCCCTTGCCTGATGAGCACTCTACCCCCATCCCAAGCAATCCTGGCAGGAGTTGGACATTTCTCTCTCTCTCCATGTCTCTCAATTCATGTCAAATCAATTCAAAGGGCTCTATTATTAACAGTAATTCATTAGAAATGAACAGAAATGTAACAGTTAACCATTCTACTCAAAAAGATTCAAAATAGACAGACATTTCAAGTGTTACATTCTAGTTGTAGATAGTTGTAGTAGGACCGGTAGGGGAAGATCGATAAACCAATAAGGATAGGTGGTATTTACAATGTTATTTGTGCTCCACCGCGCCTGTTTTCATGGCAACGGGCAGAACATCTTGCTGCTGTGGGAGTCTGGAGATATGAGAGTTTATCCATGTTGTTAGTGGGTCTGAGTGATCTGTGGAAAATGTGTCTCTCATATGGCCGTCCATTTGGCAGGAGGTTTAAGAAGTGCAGCTCGGTTTCCACCTCATTTTGTGGACAGTGGGCTCATATCCGGTCTTCTCTTGATAGCCGGGTCTGTCTATAACGACCTCTCTCGCTATACGTCTCTCTCTCTCTCTCTATCTCTCTCTCTCTCTCTCTCTCTCTCTCTCTCTCTCTCTCTCTCTCTCTCTACCCTCTCTCTCTGTCTCTCTCTCTCTCTCTCTCTCTCTCTCTCTCTCTCTCTCTCTCTCTCTCTCTCTCTCTCTCTCTCTCTCTCTCTCTCTCTCTCTCTCTCTCTCTCTCTCTCTCTCTCTACGCCTCTCTCTCTCTCTCTCTCTCTCTACGCCTCTCTCTCTGTCTCTCTCTCTCTCTCTCTAAGTCTCTCTCTCTCTCTCTCTCTCTCTCTCTCTCTCTCTCTCTCTCTCTCTCGCTCTCTCTCTCTAAGTCTCTCTCTCTCTCTCTCTCTCTCTCTCTCTCTACGCCTCTCTCTGTCTCTCTCTCTCTCTCTCTAAGTCTCTCTCTCTCTCAATTCAATTCAATTCAATTCAATTCAAGGGGCTTTATTGGCATGGGAAACATGTGTTAACATTGCCAAAGCAAATGAGGTAGACAATACACAAAAGTGAAACAAACAAAACGAATTAACAGTAAACATTACACATACAGAAGTTTCAAAACAATAAAGACATTACGAGTGTCATATTAAATATATACAGTGTTGTAACAATGTACAAATGGTTAAAGCACACAAGTTAAAATAAGTAAGCATAAATATGGGTTGTATTTACAATGGTGTTTGTTCTTCACTGGTTGCCCTTTTCTTGTGGCAACAGGTCACAAATCTTGCTGCTGTGATGGCACACTGTGGAATTTCACCCAGTAGATATGGGAGTTTATCAAAATTGGATTTGTTTTCGAATTCTTTGTGGATCTGTGTGATCTGAGGGAAATATGTGTCTCTAATATGGTCATACATTGGGCAGGAGGTTAGGAAGTGCAGCTCGGTTTCCACCTCATTTTGTGGGCAGTGTGCACATAGCCTGTCTTCTCTTGAGAGCCATGTCTGCCTACGGCGGCCTTTCTCAATAGCAAGGCTATGCTCACTGAGTCTGTACATAGTCAAAGCTTTCCTTAAGTTTGGGTCAGTCACAGTGGTCAGGTATTCTGCCACTGTGTACTCTCTGTTTAGGGCCAAATAGCATTCTAGTTTGCTCTGTTTTTTTGTTAATTCTTTCCAATGTGTCAAGTAATTATCTTTTTGTTTTCTCATGATTTGGTTGGGTCTAATTGTGCTGTTGTCCTGGGGCTTTGTGGGGTGTGTTTGTGTTTGTGAACAGAGCCCTAGGACCAGTTTGCTTAGGGGACTCTTCTCCAGGTTCATCTCTCTGTAGGTGATGGCTTTGTTATGGAAGGTTTGGGAATCGCTTCCTTTTAGGTGGTTGTAGAATTTAACGGCTCTTTTCTGGATTTTGATAATTAGTGGGTATCGGCCTAATTCTGCTCTGCATGCATTATTTGGTGTTCTGCGTTGTACACGGAGGATATTTTTGCAGAATTCTGCATGCAGAGTCTCAATTTGGTGTTTGCCCCATTTTGTGAAATCTTGGTTGGTGAGCGGACCCCAGACCTCACAACCATAAAGGGCAATGGGCTCTATGACTGATTCAAGTATTTTTAGCCAGATCCTAATTGGTATGTTGAAATTTATGTTCCTTTTGATGGCATAGAATGCCCTTCTTGCCTTGTCTCTCAGATCGTTCACAGCTTTGTGGAAGTTACCTGTGGTGCTGATGTTTAGGCCGAGGTATGTATAGTTTTTTGTGTGCTCTAGGGCAACGGTGTCTAGATGGAATTTGTGGTCCTGGCGACTGGACCTTTTTTGGAACACCATTATTTTGGTCTTACTGAGATTTACTGTCAGGGCCCAGGTCTGACAGAATCTGTGCAGAAGATCTAGGTGCTGCTGTAGTCCCTCCTTGGTTGGTGACAGAAGTACCAGATCATCAGCAAACAGTAGACATTTGACTTCGGATTCTAGTAGGGTGAGACCGGGTGCTGCAGACTGTTCTAGTGCCCGCGCCAATTCGTTGATATATATGTTGAAGAGGGTGGGGCTTAAGCTGCATCCCTGTCTCACCCCACGACCCTGTGTGAAGAAATGTGTGTGTTTTTTGCCAATTTTAACCGCACACTTGTTGTTTGTGTACATGGATTTTATAATGTCGTATGTTTTACCCCCAACACCACTTTCCATCAATTTGTATAGCAGACCCTCATGCCAAATTGAGTCGAAGGCTTTTTTGAAATCAACAAAGCATGAGAAGACTTTGCCTTTGTTTTGGTTTGTTTGGTTGTCAATTAGGGTGTGTAGGGTGAATACATGGTCTGTTGTACGGTAATTTGGTAAAAAGCCAATTTGACATTTGCTCAGTACATTGTGTTCATTGAGGAAATGTACGAGTCTGCTGTTAATGATAATGCAGAGTATTTTACCAAGGTTACTGTTGACGCATATTCCACGGTAGTTATTGGGGTCAAATTTGTCTCCACTTTTGTGGATTGGGGTGATCAGTCCTTGGTTCCAAATATTGGGGAAGATGCCAGAGCTAAGGACGATGTTAAAGAGTTTTAGTATAGCCAATTGGAATTTGTTGTCTGTATATTTGATCATTTCATTAAGGATACCATCAACACCACAGGCCTTTTTGGGTTGGAGGGTTTTTATTTTGTCCTGTAACTCATTCAAGGTAATTGGAGAATCCAGTGGGTTCTGGTAGTTTTTAATAGTTGATTCTAGTATTTGTATTTGATCATGTATATGTTTTTGCTCTTTATTCTTTGTTATAGAGCCAAAAAGATTGGAGAAGTGGTTTACCCATACATCTCCATTTTGGATAGATAATTCTTCGTGTTGTTGTTTGTTTAGTGTTTTCCAATTTTCCCAGAATTGGTTAGAGTCTATGGATTCTTCAATTACATTGAGCTGATTTCTGACATGCTGTTCCTTCTTTTTCCGTAGTGTATTTCTGTATTGTTTTAGTGATTCACCATAGTGAAGGCGTAGACTCAGGTTTTCCGGGTCTCTATGTTTTTGGTTGGACAGGTTTCTCAATTTATTTCTTAGATTTTTGCATTCTTCATCAAACCATTTGTCATTGTTGTTCATTTTCTTCGGTTTTCTATTTGAGATTTTTAGATTTGATAGGGAAGCTGAGAGGTCAAATATACTGTTAAGATTTTCTACTGCCAAGTTTACACCTTCACTATTGCAGTGGAACGTTTTACCCAGGAAGTTGTCTAAAAGGGATTGGATTTGCTGTTGCCTAATTGTTTTTTGGTAGGTTTCCAAACTGCATTCCTTCCATCTATAGCATTTCTTAATGTTACTCAGTTCCTTTGGCTTTGATGCCTCATGATTGAGTATTGCTCTGTTCAAGTAGACTGTAATTTTGCTGTGATCTGATAGGGGTGTCAGTGGGCTGACTGTGAACGCTCTGAGAGACTCTGGGTTGAGGTCAGTGATAAAGTAGTCTACAGTGCTACTGCCAAGAGATGAGCTATAGGTGTACCTACCATAGGAGTCCCCTCGAAGCCTACCATTGACTATGTACATACCCAGTGTGTGACAGAGCTGCAGGAGTTGTGAACCGTTTTTGTTGGTTATGTTGTCATAGTTATGCCTAGGGGGGCGGGAATATGGGGGAGGGAATGCTGTCACCTGCAGGCAGGTGTTTGTCCCCCTGTGTGCTATCTCTCTGCCCTCAGACATGAATACATGTCGATTACTGACTTTTATCACACGTGATCTGTCTGAGCATCCCTGTGGAACACCTTTGACACCTTGTAGTGTCCACGCCTTGACAAATTGAGCCTGTTCTGAGGGCAGAAGGGGGTGCAACTCAATATCAGGAAGGAGTACCAGATGCTTTTGTACGCTCAGTATATTTTAGGTCATCATTTCACTTCCTGCTTTGCTCCTATAGGTTAACTCGCAATAGCTTGAATGGGGGACGCCCGTTCTGTTCGTTCTATTTCTATGGCAGCAGATGCAGTCAGGCGGAGAGGAGGAAAATGTGTCCTTTTAAAATATATATATTTAGAGGTTGTTCCAAGGTTAAGTTCAGGCCTCGACTCCAAATTTCAAATTGCTGGATTTGAACATGCAACCTTTGGAATCATAGGCAGACACTTCCGCCGATCTACCCTCCTCCGTCCACAACACCCGAGCAAAACCTGAACATACTTGAAGGTAACGCACACGTCGAAAACTGACGTTTATCAAGGGTGACCTGGCTGGTTAGAAGAAGTGTGTTAGGACTCCAGAGTTTCTCTTTTAGGCCCATAGTTCTGTAGTGTAAAGTTCCTCCTGACAGCCATATAGTTCTGTAGTGTAAAGTTAATCCTGACAACCATATAGTTCTGTAGTGTAAAGTTCATCCTGACAGCAATATTGTTCTGTAGTGTAAAGTTCATCCTGACAGCCATATAGTTCTGTAGTGTAAAGTCCATCCTGACAGCCATATAGTTCTGTAGTGTAAAGTTCATCCTGACAGCCATATAGTTCCGTAGTGTAAAGTTCATCCTGACAACCATATAGTTCTGTAGTGTAAAGTTCATCCTGACAGCCATATAGTTCTGTAGTGTAAAGTTCATCCTGACAGCCATATTGTTCTGGAGTGTAAAGTTCATCCTGACAACCATATAGTTCTGTAGTGTAAAGTTCATCCTGACAGCCATATAGTTCTGTAGTGTAAAGTTCATCCTGACAGCCATATAGTTCTGTAGTGTAAAGTTCATCCTGACAGCCATATAGTTCTGTAGTGTAAAGTTCATCCTGACAGCCATATAGTTCTGTAGTGTAAAGTTCATCCTGACAGCCATATAGTTCTGTAGTGTAAAGTTCATCCTGACAGCCACATAGTTCTGTAGTGTAAAGTTCATCCTGACAGCCATATAGTTCTGTAGTGTAAAGTTCATCCTGACAGCCATATAGTTCTGTAGTGTAAAGTTCATCCTGACAGCCATATAGTTCTGTAGTGTAAAGTTCATCCTGACAGCCATATAGTTCTGTAGTGTAAAGTTCATCCTGACAGCCATATAGTTCTGTAGTGTAAAGTTCATCCTGACAGCCACATAGTTCTGTAGTGTAAAGTTCATCCTGACAGCCATATAGTTCTGTAGTGTAAAGTTCATCCTGACAGCCATATAGTTCTGTAGTGTAAAGTTCATCCTGACAGCCATATAGTTCTGTAGTGTAAAGTTCATCCTGACAGCCACATAGTTCTGTAGTGTAAAGTTCATCCTGACAGCCATATAGTTCTGTAGTGTAAAGTTCATCCTGACAACCATATAGTTCTGTAGGGTAGAGTTCATCCTGACAGCCATATAGTTCTGTAGTGTAAAGTTCATCCTGACAGCAATATAGTTCTGTAGTGTAAAGTTCCTCCTGACAGCCATATAGTTCTGTAGTGTAAAGTTCATCCTGACAGCCATATAGTTCTGTAGTGTAAAGTTCCTCCTGACAGCCACATAGTTCTGTAGTGTAAAGTTCATCCTGACAGCCATATAGTTCTGTAGTGTAAAGTTCATCCTGACAGCCATATAGTTCTGTAGTGTAAAGTTCATCCTGACAGCCACATAGTTCTGAAGTGTAAAGTTCATCCTGACAGCCACATAGTTCTGTAGTGTAAAGTTCATCCTGACAGCCATATAGTTCTGTAGTGTAAAGTTCATCCTGACAGCCATATAGTTCTGTAGTGTAAAGTTCCTCCTGACAGCCACATAGTTCTGTAGTGTAAAGTTAATCTTGACAGCCATATAGTTCTGTAGTGTAAAGTTCATCCTGACAGCCATATAGTTCTGTAGTGTAAAGTTCCTCCTGACAGCCACATAGTTCTGTAGTGTAAAGTTCATCCTGACAGCCATATAGTTCTGTAGTGTAAAGTTCATCCTGACAGCCATATAGTTCTGTAGTGTAAAGTTCCTCCTGACAGCCACATAGTTCTGTAGTGTAAAGTTCATCCTGACAGCCATATAGTTCTGTAGTGTAAAGTTCATCCTGACAGCCATATAGTTCTGTAGTGTAAAGTTCATCCTGACAGCCATATAGTTCTGTAGTGTAAAGTTCATCCTGACAGCCATATAGTTCTGTAGTGTAAAGTTCATCCTGACAGCCATATAGTTCTGTAGTGTAAAGTTCATCCTGACAGCCATATAGTTCTGTAATGTAAAGTTCATCCTGACAGCCATATAGTTCTGTAGTGTAAAGTTCATCCTGACAGCCATATAGTTCTGGAGTGTAAAGTTCATCCTGACAGCCATATAGTTCTGTAGTGTAAAGTTCATCCTGACAGCCATATAGTTCTGTAGTGTAAAGTTCATCCTGACAGCCATATAGTTCTGTAGTGTAAAGTTCATCCTGACAGTCATATAGTTCTGTAGTGTAAAGATAATCCTGACAGCCATATAGTTCTGGAGTGTAAAGTTAATCCTGACAACCATATAGTTCTGTAGTGTAAAGTTCATCCTGACAGCCATATAGTTCTGTAGTGTAAAGTTCATCCTGACAGCCATATAGTTCTGGAGTGTAAAGTTAATCCTGACAACCATATAGTTCTGTAGTGTAAAGTTCATCCTGACAGCCATATAGTTCTGTAGTGTAAAGTTCATCCTGACAGCCATATAGTTCTGGAGTGTAAAGTTCATCCTGACAGCCATATAGTTCTGGAGTGTAAAGTTCATCCTGACAGCCATATAGTTCTGGAGTGTAAAGTTCATCCTGACAGCCATATAGTTCTGGAGTGTAAAGTTCATCCTGACAGCCATATAGTTCTGTAGTGTAAAGTTCATCCTGACAGCCATATAGTTCTGGAGTGTAAAGTTCATCCTGACAGCCATATAGTTAAGTAGTGTAAAGTTCATCCTGACAGCCATATAGTTCTGTAGTGTAAAGTTCATTCTGACAGCCATATAGTTCTGTAGTGTAAAGTTCATCCTGACAGCCATATAGTTCTGTAGTGTAAAGTTCATCCTGACAGCCATATAGTTCTGTAGTGTAAAGTTCATCCTGACAGCCATATAGTTCTGTAGTGTAAAGTTCATACTGACAGCCATATAGTTCTGGAGTGTAAAGTTCATCCTGACAGCCATATAGTTCTGTAGTGTAAAGTTCATCCTGACAGCCATATAGTTCTGGAGTGTAAAGTTCATCCTGACAGCCATATAGTTCTGTAGTGTAAAGTTCATCCTGACAACCATATAGTTCTGTAGTGTAAAGTTAATCCTGACAGCCATATAGTTCTGTAGTGTAAAGTTCATCCTGACAACCATATAGTTCTGTAGTGTAAAGTTCATCCTGACAGCCATATAGTTCTGTAGTGTAAAGTTCATCCTGACAGCCATATAGTTCTGCAGTGTAAAGTTCATCCTGACAGCCATATAGTTCTGTAGTGTAAAGTTAATCCTGTCAGCCATATAGTTCTGGAGTGTAAAGTTCATCCTGACAGCCATATAGTTCTGGAGTGTAAAGTTCATCCTGACAGCCATATAGTTCTGTAGTGTAAAGTTCATCCTGACAGCCATATAGTTCTGTAGTGTAAAGTTAATCCTGACAACCATATAGTTCTGTAGTGTAAAGTTCATCCTGACAGCCATATAGTTCTGTAGTGTAAAGTTCATCCTGACAGCCATATAGTTCTGTAGTGTAAAGTTCATCCTGACAGCCATATAGTTCTGTAGTGTAAAGTTAATCTTGACAGCCATATAGTTCTGTAGTGTAAAGTTCATCCTGACAGCCATATAGTTCTGTAGTGTAAAGTTCATCCTGACAGCCATATAGTTCTGGAGTGTAAAGTTCATCCTGACAGCCATATAGTTCTGTAGTGTAAAGTTCATCCTGACAGCCATATAGTTCTGTAGTGTAAAGTTCATCCTGACAGCCATATAGTTCTGGAGTGTAAAGTTCATCCTGACAGCCATATAGTTCTGTAGTGTAAAGTTCATCCTGACAGCCATATAGTTCTGGAGTGTAAAGTTAATCCTGACAGCCATATAGTTCTGTAGTGTAAAGTTCATCCTGACAGCCATATAGTTCTGTAGTGTAAAGTTCATCCTGACAGCCATATAGTTCTGGAGTGTAAAGTTCATCCTGACAGCCATATAGTTCTGGAGTGTAAAGTTCATCCTGACAGCCATATAGTTCTGTAGTGTAAAGTTCATCCTGACAGCCATATAGTTCTGGAGTGTAAAGTTCCTCCTGACAGCCACATAGTTCTGTAGTGTAAAGTTAATCCTGACAGCCATATAGTTCTGTAGTGTAAAGTTCCTCCTGACAGCCATATAGTTCTGTAGTGTAAAGTTCATCCTGACAGCCATATAGTTCTGTAGTGTAAAGTTCATCCTGACAGCCATATAGTTCTGGAGTGTAAAGTTCATCCTGACAGCCATATAGTTCTGTAGTGTAAAGTTCATCCTGACAGCCATATAGTTCTGTAGTGTAAAGTTAATCCTGACAGCCATATAGTTCTGTAGTGTAAAGTTCATCCTGACAGCCATATAGTTCTGGAGTGTAAAGTTCATCCTGACAGCCATATAGTTCTGGAGTGTAAAGTTCATCCTGACAGCCATATAGTTCTGTAGTGTAAAGTTCATCCTGACAGCCATATAGTTCTGGAGTGTAAAGTTCCTCCTGACAGCCACATAGTTCTGTAGTGTAAAGTTAATCCTGACAGCCATATAGTTCTGTAGTGTAAAGTTCCTCCTGACAGCCATATAGTTCTGTAGTGTAAAGTTCCTCCTGACAGCCATATAGTTCTGTAGTGTAAAGTTCATCCTGACAGCCATATAGTTCTGTAGTGTAAAGTTCATCCTGACAGCCATATAGTTCTGGAGTGTAAAGTTCATCCTGACAGCCATATAGTTCTGGAGTGTAAAGTTCATCCTGACAGCCATATAGTTCTGTAGTGTAAAGTTCATCCTGACAGCCATATAGTTCTGGAGTGTAAAGTTCATCCTGACAGCCATATAGTTCTGTAGTGTAAAGTTCATCCTGACAGCCACATAGTTCTGTAGTGTAAAGTTCATCCTGACAGCCATATAGTTCTGGAGTGTAAAGTTCATCCTGACAGCCACATAGTTCTGTAGTGTAAAGTTCATCCTGACAGCCACATAGTTCTGTAGTGTAAAGTTCATCCTGACAGCCATATAGTTCTGTAGTGTAAAGTTAATCCTGACAGCCATATAGTTCTGTAGTGTAAAGTTAATCCTGACAGCCATATAGTTCTGTAGTGTAAAGTTCATCCTGACAGCCATATGGTTCTGCAGTGTAAAGTTCATCCTGACAGCCATATAGTTCTGTAGTGTAAAGTTAATCCTGTCAGCCATATAGTTCTGTAGTGTAAAGTTCATCCTGACAGCCATATAGTTCTGTAGTGTAAAGTTCATCCTGACAGCCATATAGTTCTGTAGTGTAAAGTTCATCCTGACAGCCATATAGTTCTGTAGTGTAAAGTTCATCCTGACAGCCATATAGTTCTGTAGTGTAAAGTTCATCCTGACAGCCATATAGTTCTGTAGTGTAAAGTTCCTCCTGACAGCCACATAGTTCTGTAGTGTAAAGTTCATCCTGACAGCCACATAGTTCTGTAGTGTAAAGTTCATCCTGACAGCCATATAGTTCTGGAGTGTAAAGTTCATCCTGACAGCCATATAGTTCTGTAGTGTAAAGTTCATCCTGACAGCCACATAGTTCTGTAGTGTAAAGTTCATCCTGACAGCCATATAGTTCTGGAGTGTAAAGTTCATCCTGACAGCCATATAGTTCTGTAGTGTAAAGTTCCTCCTGACAGCCACATAGTTCTGTAGTGTAAAGTTCATCCTGACAGCCACATAGTTCTGTAGTGTAAAGTTCATCCTGACAGCCATATAGTTCTGTAGTGTAAAGTTCATCCTGACAGCCATATAGTTCTGGAGTGTAAAGTTCATCCTGACAGCCATATAGTTCTGTAGTGTAAAGTTCATCCTGACAGCCATATAGTTCTGTAGTGTAAAGTTAATCCTGACAGCCATATAGTTCTGTAGTGTAAAGTTCATCCTGACAGCCATATAGTTCTGTAGTGTAAAGTTAATCCTGACAGCCATATAGTTCTGTAGTGTAAAGTTCATCCTGACAGCCATATAGTTCTGGAGTGTAAAGTTCATCCTGACAGCCACATAGTTCTGTAGTGTAAAGTTCATCCTGACAGCCACATAGTTCTGTAGTGTAAAGTTCATCCTGACAGCCATATAGTTCTGTAGTGTAAAGTTAATCCTGACAGCCATATAGTTCTGTAGTGTAAAGTTAATCCTGACAGCCATATAGTTCTGTAGTGTAAAGTTCATCCTGACAGCCATATGGTTCTGCAGTGTAAAGTTCATCCTGACAGCCATATAGTTCTGTAGTGTAAAGTTAATCCTGTCAGCCATATAGTTCTGTAGTGTAAAGTTCATCCTGACAGCCATATAGTTCTGTAGTGTAAAGTTCATCCTGACAGCCATATAGTTCTGTAGTGTAAAGTTCATCCTGACAGCCATATAGTTCTGTAGTGTAAAGTTCATCCTGACAGCCATATAGTTCTGTAGTGTAAAGTTCATCCTGACAGCCATATAGTTCTGTAGTGTAAAGTTCCTCCTGACAGCCACATAGTTCTGTAGTGTAAAGTTCATCCTGACAGCCACATAGTTCTGTAGTGTAAAGTTCATCCTGACAGCCATATAGTTCTGGAGTGTAAAGTTCATCCTGACAGCCATATAGTTCTGTAGTGTAAAGTTCATCCTGACAGCCACATAGTTCTGTAGTGTAAAGTTCATCCTGACAGCCATATAGTTCTGGAGTGTAAAGTTCATCCTGACAGCCATATAGTTCTGTAGTGTAAAGTTCCTCCTGACAGCCACATAGTTCTGTAGTGTAAAGTTCATCCTGACAGCCACATAGTTCTGTAGTGTAAAGTTCATCCTGACAGCCATATAGTTCTGTAGTGTAAAGTTCATCCTGACAGCCATATAGTTCTGGAGTGTAAAGTTCATCCTGACAGCCATATAGTTCTGTAGTGTAAAGTTCATCCTGACAGCCATATAGTTCTGTAGTGTAAAGTTAATCCTGACAGCCATATAGTTCTGTAGTGTAAAGTTCATCCTGACAGCCATATAGTTCTGTAGTGTAAAGTTAATCCTGACAGCCATATAGTTCTGTAGTGTAAAGTTCATCCTGACAGCCATATAGTTCTGTAGTGTAAAGTTCATCCTGACAGCCATATAGTTCTGTAGTGTAAAGTTCATCCTGACAGCCATATAGTTCTGTAGTGTAAAGTTAATCCTGACAGCCATATAGTTCTGTAGTGTAAAGTTAATCCTGACAGCCATATAGTTCTGTAGTGTAAAGTTCATCCTGACAGCCATATAGTTCTGTAGTGTAAAGTTCATCCTGACAGCCATATAGTTCTGTAGTGTAAAGTTCATCCTGTCAGCCATACCCACTCCATAGGGATGCTTCGTGCCTTTCTTTTTCCATCCCGAGTGTCTCATTCGCCAAGTTGTACAACGTTATTCGCATGCCACTAACCACGCAGTTGTGTATTGTGGATGGAATGTCCAGTTTCTCATGGAAGCAGTGCTTGTAATGGTCAAACGTGGTCCTGTGCCGCCTCCCAGTGGTCACTACGTGTATTACAGACAAATAATCAAACTGACCCACACTGTGACAGTCAGAGGAGAATGGCTGTATTGTATTCTATACCTAATATAAACATGAATAGATGTATTCTATACCTAATATAAACATGAATAGATTTATTCTATACCTAATATAAACATGAATGGATTTATTGTATTCTATACCTAATATAAACATGAATGGATTTATTGTATTCTATACCTAACATGAATGGATGTATTGTATTCTATACCTAACATGAATGGATGCATTGTATTCTATACCTAACATGAACGGATGCATTGTATTCTATACCTAACATGAATGGATGTATTGTATTCTATACCTAACATGAATGGATGCATTGTATTCTATACCTAACATGAATGCAACATGTGAAGTGTTGGTCCCATGTTTCATGAGCAAAAAATTAAAGATGCCAGAAATGTTGAATACACTCAAAAAAAGCTTATTTCTCAAATGTTGTGCACAAATTAGTTTACATCCCTGTAATAAAGCATTTCTCCTTTGCCAAGATAATCCATCAATCTGACAGGTGTGTCATATCAAGATGCTGATTAGACCGCATGATCATTACACAGGTGCACCTTGTGCTGGGGATAATATAAGGCACACAACACAATGTCACAGATGTCTCAAGTAATGAAAGAAAAGCAGTGAAAGAAAAAGCAGTTTGAATTTTGTAAAATGAATTTGGGAGAGGTGGAAAAAGTATTGTTCTCGATCAATAATGACAAACCTGCTGGCATTGACATCTTAGATGGAAAGCTACTGAGGATGGTAGCTGACTCTATATCCACCCCAAAAATAGAAAAGAGTAGAGGCCCTAGAGAATTGCCGTTTTGTACAACAGCTGAAAATACAATATTTTTGGTTATGGAAAATCTATTTCAGAGCGGTTTAGATTGTACAATGATTCTCTACGCCACAGGAGGCTGCTGACGGGAGGACGGGCTTATAATAATGACTGGTGTGACGTGAATGGACCGGCGTCAACCACATGGAAACCATGTGTGTGTGGTGTTGGATCCCATTCCATTCATTCCGTTCCAGCTGTTATAATGAGCCTGCCCTTCCCACCTGGCGTCTGTGCTCTACACTAGACTTGCTCGTTTTGCATAAACTGAAATGAAGCAAAACTATTAGAATTTTAGTGCACTTTTTAACACAGCTATGTCACGGAAAGCCTCCTCGAGCATCTGAGCCGGTATTGAATTCTGATTCACAGAAAGCCTCCTCGAGCATCTGAGCCGGTATTGAATTCTGGTTCACAGAGAGCCTCCTCGAGCATCTGAGCCGGTATTGAATTCTGGTTCACAGAAAGCCTCCTCGAGCATCTGAGCCGGTATTGAATTCTGATTCACAGAAAGCCTCCTCGAGCATCTGAGCCAGTATTGAATTCTGGTTCACAGAAAGCCTCCTCGAGCATCTGAGCCAGTATTGAATTCTGATTCACAGAAAGCCTCCTCGAGCATCTGAGCCAGTATTGAATTCTGGTTCACAGAAAGCCTCCTCGAGCATCTGAGCCGGTATTGAATTTCTGGGAGGGCCGTGTTGAGTAGACACATTAAGAAGGGCAGGTGCTCAAAGTCTAAAAAGGGAACACATGTCCAGTTTTTGCCATTTGATATGTAAAAGCTCTGCAAGTGCCTAGGGTGTATTCACTAGGAAACAAAACGTTACCAGAGCATTGATTCTAGCCAAAGAGAGCGATAACGTAAAACATCGCCAAAATATATTAATTTTTTCACTAACCTTCTCAGAATTCTTCAGATGACACTCCTGTAACATCACATTACAACATACATATACAGTTTCTTCGAAAATGTGCATATTTAGCCACCAAAATCATGGTTAGACAATGACAAAAGTTGCCCAGCTGGTCAGACAATGTCGTGCGCCATATTAGACAGTGATCTAGTCGTATACATAAATACTCATAAACGTGACTAAAAAATATAGGGTGGACAGGGATTGATAGACAATTTAATTCTTAATACAATCGCTGATTTACATTTTTTAAATTATCCTTACTTTTCAATACAGTTTGCGCCAAGCGAAGCTACGTCAAACAAAATGGCGTCATAAGCGATTAACATTTTTCGACAGAAACACGATTTATCATAATAAATTGTTCCTACTTTGAGCTGTTCTTCCATCAGAATCTTGGGCAAAGAATCCTTTCTTGGGTCTAATCGTCTTTTGGTCGAAAGCTGTCCTCTTGCCATGTAGAAATGCCCATTGCGTTCGGCATTGAACTGGAACCGTGCCCAGAGATTCACAGTGTCTCAGAAATAAATGTCCCAAAATCGCACTAAACGGATATAAATTGCTATAAAACGGTTTAAATTAACTACCTTATGATGTTTTTAACTCCTATAACGAGTAGAAACATGACCGGAGAAATATAACTGGCTACACTAATGCTCGGAAAAAGAGCAGGTCGGTGTCCTCCGCGCGCCCGACGCATCTGGAAAAGAGTTCCTACCTACACGTGTTTTTGTTTTATAGGGGCTGTGATTGCGCAATCGATACCATTCAAATCGTCATCACGTAAAGACATCCAGGGGAAGACGTAAGCAGTGTCCGTATCCTGATAGCGTTCACAGTGGCCTTTAAACTGACTCCAGATCAGGGGCCAAAATGTGTGAAATCTGACTCCATGTCAGGGAAATTGCTGTAGAATGAGTTCTGTTCCACTCAGAGACAAAATTCCAACGCCTATAGAAACTAGAGACTGTTTTCTATCCAATAATAGTAATAATATGCATATTGTACGATAAAGAATTTAGTAGGAAGCCGTTTAATCTGTAATGCAATTATGCTAATGAGAAAACAGCACCCCCTGTAGTCGCAAGAAGTTAAGATAATGGCTAAAGTGTTTCACTCTGAAATTGTATAACAGTGTGAAATGTTTGAGAATCATAAGAAGATAATCTGAGGATGTGTGTAGATCTGTTGGAATTTTAATATTAGGGTATTATAGTCTTTAGTAGGGGTGTAAGCAGAGTGAAGTAAAGATAATAGAAAACCATTAGAGGTTTTCAAACCAAGGGACCCCAACGTGGGAGGGGAAGTGAAAGCCTTGAAGAATGTGACAAGATTGATGCTTCTTTCTCTACAATGTGGTCAGTGGAAAAATACTGTCTGTTTGAGCAGGGAGTAGCCTAAAGATAGGAATGTGTGTGTGTTATAAAAGGACTGGGTCCTCATTAATTAATAAAGGACGAACCTTTTGCAAAATTCTGAGACTTTGCCCAATTATTATTGAACCCATGGTCTTACAAACCTCGGGAAATTGGTCAAAGATTAAATGATTGTTTAATTATCATTATTGGGATTGAAAATTCTCGTGACAATCATCAAGGACAACAACCACCCGAGCCACTGCCTGTTCACCCCGCTATCATCCAGAAGGCGAGGTCAGTACAGGTGCATCAAAGCTGGGACCGAGAGACTGAAAAACAGCTTCTATCTCAAGGCCATCAGACTGTTCAGCAGCCACCACTAACACAGAGAGGCTGTTGTCTACATACAGACTTGAACTCATTGGCCACTTTAATAAATGGATCACCTGTCACTTTAATAATGTTTACATATCTTACATTACTCATCTCATATGTATATACTGTATTTTATACCATCTATTGCATCTTGCCTATGCCGTTCGGCCATCGCTCATCCATATATTTATATGTACATATTCTTATTCCATTCCTTTACTTAGATGTGTGTAGTAGGTAGTTGTTGTGGAATTAGTTAGATATTACTGCACTGTCGGAACTAGAAGCACAAGCATTTTGGTACACTCGGAATAACATATGCTCACTATGTGCATGTGACCAATAACATTTTATTTGAATGGGCAACCTGCCTTAACAGTTCATGTACCCTGCCTTAACAGTCCATGTACCCTGCCGTAACAGTCCATGTACCCTGCCGTAACAGTCCATGTACCCTGCCGTAACAGTCCATGTACCCTGCCTTAACAGTCCATGTACCCTGCCTTAACAGTCCATGTACCCTGCCTTAACAGTCCATGTACCCTGCCTGTACAGTCCATGTACCCTGCCTTTACAGTCCATGTACCCAGCCTTAACAGTCCATGTACCCTGCCTTAACAGTCCATGTACCCTGCCTTAACAGTCCATGTACCCTGCCTTAACAGTCCATGTACCCTGCCTTTACAGTTCATGTACCCTGCCTTTACAGTTCATGTACCCTGCCTTAACAGTCCATGTACCCTGCCTTAACAGTTCATGTACCCTGCCTTAACAGTCCATGTACCCTGCCTTAACAGTCCATGTACCCTGCCTTAACAGTTCATGTACCCTGCCTTAACAGTCCATGTTCCCTGCCTTAACAGTCCATGTACCCTGCCTTAACAGTCCATGTACCCTGCCTTAACAGTCCATGTACCCTGCCTTAACAGTCCATGTACCCTGCCTTAACAGTCCATGTACCCTGCATTAACAGTCCATGTACCCTGCATTAACAGTTCATGTACCCTGCCTTTACAGTCCATGTACCCTGCATTAACAGTTCATGTACCCTGCCTTTACAGTCCACGTACCCTGCCTTTACAGTCCATGTACCCTGCCTTAACAGTCCATGTACCCTGCCTTAACAGTTCATGTACCCTGCCTTAACAGTTCATGTACCCTGCCTTTACAGTCCATGTACCCTGCCTTAACAGTTCATGTACCCTGCCTTAACAGTCCATGTACCCTGCCTTAACAGTCCATGTACCCTGCCTTAACAGTCCATGTACCCTGCCTTAACAGTCCATGTACCCTGCCTTAACTGTCCATGTACCCTGCCGTAACAGTCCATGTACCCTGCCTTAACTGTCCATGTACCCTGCCGTAACAGTCCATGTACCCTGCCTTAACAGTCCATGTACCCTGCCTTAACAGTCACGCCCTGACCATAGTTTGCTTTGTATGCTTTTATGTTTTGTTTGGTCAGGGTGTGATGTGGGTGGGCATTCTATGTTGTATGTCTAGGTTGTCTGTTTCTATGCGTTTGGCCTAGTATGGTTCTCAATCAGAGGCAGGTGTTAGTCGTTGTCTCTGATTGGGAGCCATATTTAGGTAGTCCGTTTTCCTTTGTGTTTTGTGGGTGGTTGTTTTCCTGTGTCTGTGTTTTCACCGTTCGGGACTGTTTCGTTTTCGTTTTTGTATCATTCACGTTGTTATTTTTGTATTCTTTGTGTTCAGTGATTAAATTGAATATGGACACTTACCACGCTGCGCATTGGTCCTCCTCTTCTCGTTCTAACGACGAGCGTTACAGACGAGCGTTACAGACGAGCGTTACAGACGAGCGTTACAGACGAGCGCTACAGACGAGCGCTACAGACGAGCGTTACAGACGAGCGTTACAGACGAGCGCTACAGACGAGCGTTACAGACGAGCGCTACAGACGAGCGTTACAGACGAGCGTTACAGACGAGCGTTACAGACGAGCGCTACAGACGAGCGTTACAGACGAGCGTTACAGAGGCATGACAAGGATTTAACAGATTGTGGAAAAATGCACAGGACCAGTCAAAAGTTTGGACACACCTATTCATTCAAGGGTATTTATTTTGATTATTCTTTATGTCTTATTAATGCACCTTGTTTCAAATGGTATAATAGGGGAAACTTGACTTTTGACCTCTTGACCAAATTTTAAATATATATGAATGTGTGATATATTACAAATTTAAGGCTATAGTGGTTTAAATTAAAATGATTTATAAGGGAGGGTTTGTAAATTGTGAATTATTAGTATAGATATTTTTGTAAATCTGTAACACATCTGATAACAATATGTAATAAAGTTATAACACATTGGTTAAATTGTTGTTTTTTGTTTTAATATGATTACCGTTCTTATACACATCTCAATTGATGATCCATCCTACGGTAATTATTTCTTAAAGATATATATATATTCTCTGAAAATAAAGACCCACACGCGATGGAAATACAGACTGTTTTATTGAATGTATTTACAGCAGACTACAGAGGAGAACAATGTTAAACAAGGTGTTGTGTAGTTCACATCTCATTTACATTTGACAGCTCTGCTCCTCAATATTTCAACACACAGAAACACAATACAGATCCAATTTAAAGGTTGAGTTCCCTCCTTCTTAAAAGGGTTTTGTCTATTTAAAACTAAAAGCGTAAAAGTAAATGTTGAATTCTTGTTAGATTTATTTATTGATGAACCTCTTTACTTTAAAGGTGCACGATTGTAGCCTGGTCCCTGATCTGTTTGTGCTGTCTTGGCAACTCCTACATGGTCAGTAGAGTTGCCAAGACAGCACAAACAGAAATGAGACCAGGCTAACTGAGACTGTGCAAGTGACTCACATTGTACATACTTTTGCAGGGCATCTCTGTCTTAGCATGAGTTCCAAAGCCTATAACTGCAGATTCAGAACAAGACGACAAGATAATGACAAGATAACCTACTGTACAGTTTGCCTGTCCATGTCTCTCATTCCATTCAACAGAGTTCCTTCCTATAGTATCTCTTTCATTCCCTTCTTGCCTCCCCTCAGTCTCTCTCTCTCTCTCAGTCTATCTGTCTTCATCCCTCCCCCACTTCACTCACAGTAAGGCCTCTTGAAAAGACCTGTGTTAGATTGGGATCCAGGGGTAGGAGAGTAGCGGGTAGTTAGATTGGGATCCAGGGGTAGGAGAGTAGCGGGTAGTTAGATTGGGATCCAGGGGTAGGAGAGTAGCAGGTAGTTAGATTGGGATCCAGGGGTAGGAGAGTAGCGGGTAGTTAGATTGGGATCCAGGGGTAGGAGAGTAGCGGGTAGTTAGATTGGGATCCAGGGGTAGGAGAGTAGCGGGTAGTTAGATTGGGATCCAGGGGTAGGAGGAGTAGTGGGTAGTTAGATTGGGATCCAGGGGTAGGGGCAGGGGTAGGAAGAGTAGCGGGTAGTTAGATTGGAATCCAGTGGAGGAGCATTGGTAGGAAGAGTAGCGGGTAGCTGAAACTTCCTCCCAGATTTGATGTGTTTGCTGTTACGTTGCAGTCATTAAAGAAACAGCAATGAACTCTGACCCCTGGCGACCTGTAACCCTGACTGGTGGCCTGGCTACAGAAAGACTTGTAGGAGCAGGACTTCATCACTCCGCCTGAGAGAGAGGGAGAGGGAGAGAGAGAGGGAGAGAGGGAGGGAGCAGAGGGAGCAGGGAGGGAGCAGGGAGAGAGGGAGAGAGAGGGAGAGAGGAGCAGGGGGAGAGGAGCAGAGGGAGAGGAGCAGGGGGAGAGGAGCAGATGGAGAGAGGAGCAGGGGGAGAGTAGCAGGGGTAGAGTAGCAGAGGGAGAGGAGCAGGGGGAGAGGAGCAAGGGGAGAGGAGCAGAGGGAGAGGAGCAGAGGGAGAGGAGCAGGGGGAGAGGAGCAAGGGGAGAGGAGCAGAGGGAGAGGAGCAGAGGGAGAGGAGCAGAGGAGCAGAGGGAGAGGAGCAGAGGGAGAGGAGCAGGGGGAGAGGAGCAGAGGGAGAGGAGCAGAGGGAGAGGAGCAGGGGGAGAGGAGCAGGGGGAGAGGAGCAGAGGGAGAAGAGCAGAGGGAGAGGAGCAGAGGGAAAGGAGCAGAGGGAGAGGAGCAGGGGGAGAGGAGCAGAGGGAGAGGAGCAGGGGGAGAGGAGCAGGGGGAGAGGAGCAAGGGGAGAGGAGCAAGGGGAGAGGAGCAGAGGGAGAGGAGCAGGGGGAGAGGAGCAAGGGGAGAGGAGCAAGGGGAGAGGAGCAGAGGGAGAGGAGCAGGGGGAGAGGAGCAGGGGGAGAGGAGCAGAGGGAGAGGAGCAGAGGGAGAGGAGCAGAGGGAGAGGAGCAGAGGGAGAGGAGCAGAGGGAGAGGAGCAGGGGGAGAGGAGCAGAGGGAGAGGAGCAGAGGGAGAGGAGCAGAGGGAGAGGAGCAGAGGGAGAGGAGCAGAGGGAGAGGAGCAGGGGGAGAGGAGCAGAGGGAGTGGAGCAGAGGGAGAGGAGCAAGTGGGGGAGGAGCAAGGGGGGGAGGAGCAGGAGGAGAGGAGCAGAGAGAGAGGAGCAGAGGGAGAGGAGCAGGGGGAGAGGAGCAGAGGGAGAGGAGCAGGGGGAGAGGAGCAGGGGGAGAGGAGCAGAGGGAGAGGAGCAGGGAGAGAGGAGCAGGGGGAGAGGAGCAGAGGGAGAGGAGCAGAGGGAGAGGAGCAGAGGGAGAGGAGCAGAGGGAGAGGAGCAAGTGGGGGAGGAGCAAGGGGGGGAGGAGCAGGAGGAGAGGAGCAGAGAGAGAGGAGCAGAGGGAGAGGAGCAGGGGGAGAGGAGCAGAGGGAGAGGAGCAGGGGGAGAGGAGCAGGGGGAGAGGAGCAGAGGGAGAGGAGCAGGGAGAGAGGAGCAGGGGGAGAGGAGCAGAGGGAGAGGAGCAGAGGGAGAGGAGCAGAGGGAGAGGAGCAGAGGGAGAGGAGCAGGGAGAGAGGAGCAGAGGGAGAGGAGCAGAGGGAGAGGAGCAGAGGGAGAGGAGCAGGGGGAGAGGAGCAGGGGGAGAGGAGCAGGGGGAGAGGAGCAGGGGGAGAGGAGCAGGGGGAGAGGAGCAGAGGGAGAGGAGCAGGGAGAGAGGAGCAGGGGGAGAGGAGCAGGGGGAGAGGAGCAGAGGGAGAGGTGCAGGGGGAGAGGAGCAGAGGGAGAGGTGCAGAGGGAGAGGAGCAGGGAGAGAGGAGCAGAGGGAGAGGAGCAGAGTGAGAGGAGCAGAGGGAGAGGAGCAGAGGGAGAGGAACAGGGGGAGAGGAGCAGAGGGAGAGAGGAGCAGAGGGAGAGAGGAGCAGAGGGAGAGAGGGAGCAGAGGGAGAGGAGCAGAGTGGGAGAGGAGCAGAGGGAGAGGAGCAGAGGGAGAGAGAAGCAGGGAGAGAGGAGCAGAGGGAGAGGAGCAGGGAGAGAGGAGCAGGGGGAGAGGAGCAGGGGGAGAGGAGCAGGGAGAGAGGAGCAGAGGAGCAGAGGGAGAGGAGCAGGGGGAGAGGAGCCGGGGGAGAGGAGCCGGGGGAGAGGAGCAGAGGGAGAGAGGAGCAGGGGGAGAGGAGCAGAGGGAGAGTAGCAGAGGGAGAGAGGAGCAGGGGGAGAGGAGCAGAGGGAGAGGGAGAGGGAGAGAGGAGCAGAGTGAGAGGAGCAGGGGAGAGAGGCAGGGGAGAGGGAGAGAGAAACATATATAAATACCTTTGCTAAAACACAGGGTAACATTTCATGTAAGGCCTGCAGGTATATTGCATTACATGATACTGATTTAATGCATTGTAAGGCTTGTCATGACCTTGTATGACCACTTTATAATGTTTTATTATCAACATTTAACAACGACAGCAAGAACGAACAGGTGATGAACCTAATAAAGGTCCTTTTCAGATAGTAAGTCTCTCTGTTATCTATGATGAAGCTAATTAAGACCCTTGTCTGAAGTCTCTGTTTATCTCTTATGAACTATTTTCCTGTCCCATGGGAAGCCCCACAACTCCCTGCTGTGTCTGGCCTGGTGGTCCAGACAGAACAGCTTGTCAAGCACGCACGCACGCACGCACGGAGGTAAACAAGCACGTACATGTACACACACACTCACTGTAACTCACTTCCTTGTCCTCGGACCACGGCACAAGCGTCAGAGTGGCTTGGACAGGTTGTGGAGCCCTGTTGATTGCAGTCGTCATCATCAGAGCCCATGCAGGTATAGCATCGTAGGGCTTCACCTGGAGAAAGAGAGGAAAGACTGTCAGCAATAATACAGGAAGAGAGGGAGGGCATTAAACAGCGGGATGCAGGTGTAAAGAGAGAGGGAGACATGAAGGGAGACAGGAAGAGAGAGAGGGAGACATGAAGGGAGACAGGAAGAGAGAGAGGGAGACATGAAGGGAGACAGGAAGAGAGAGAGGGAGACATGAAGGGAGACAGGAAGAGAGAGAGGGAGACATGAAGGGAGACAGGAAGAGAGAGAGGGAGACATGAAGGGAGAGAAAGGAAGAGAGAGAGGGAGACATGAAGGGAGAGAAAGGAAGAGAGACAGGAAGAGAGACAGGAAGAGAGAGAGGGAGACAGGAAGGGAGACAGGAAGAGAGAGAGGGAGACAGGAAGGGAGACAGGAAGAGAGAGAGGGAGACATGAAGGGAGAGAAAGGAAGAGAGAGAGGGAGACATGAAGGGAGACAGGAAGAGAGAGAGGGAGACATGAAGGGAGACAGGAAGAGAGAGAGGGAGACATGAAGGGAGAGAAAGGAAGAGAGAGAGGGAGACATGAAGGGAGACAGGAAGAGAGAGAGGGAGACATGAAGGGAGACAGGAAGAGAGAGAGGGAGACATGAAGGGAGAGAAAGGAAGAGAGAGAGGGAGACAGAGAGAAGGAGACATGAAGGGAGACAGGAAGAGAGACAGGAAGAGAGAGAGGGAGACATGAAGGGAGAGAAAGGAAGAGAGAGAGGGAGACATGAAGGGAGAGAAAGGAAGAGAGACAGGAAGAGAGACAGGAAGAGAGAGAGGGAGACAGGAAGGGAGACAGGAAGAGAGAGAGGGAGACAGGAAGGGAGACAGGAAGAGAGAGAGGGAGACAGGAAGGGAGACAGGAAGAGAGAGAGGGAGACATGAAGGGAGAGAAAGGAAGAGAGAGAGGGAGACATGAAGGGAGACAGGAAGAGAGAGAGGGAGACATGAAGGGAGACAGGAAGAGAGAGAGGGAGACAGGAAGGGAGACAGGAAGAGAGAGAGGGAGACAGGAAGAGAGAGAGGGAGACATGAAGGGAGAGAAAGGAAGAGAGAGAGGGAGACATGAAGGGAGACAGGAAGAGAGAGAGGGAGACATGAAGGGAGACAGGAAGAGAGAGAGGGAGACATGAAGGGAGACAGGAAGAGAGAGAGGGGGACATGAAGGGAGAGAAAGGAAGAGAGAGAGGGAGACATGAAGGGAGACAGGAAGAGAGAGAGGGAGACATGAAGGGAGACAGGAAGAGAGAGAGGGAGACATGAAGGGAGAGAAAGGAAGAGAGAGAGGGAGACAGAGAGAAGGAGACATGAAGGGAGAGAAAGGAAGAGAGAGAGGGAGACATGAAGGGAGACAGGTAGAGAGACAGGAAGAGAGACGGGGAGACAGGAAGGGAGACAGGAAGAGAGAGAGGGAGACAGGAAGGGAGACAGGTAGAGAGACAGGAAGAGAGACAGGGAGACAGGAAGGGAGACAGGAAGAGAGAGAGGGAGACAGGAAGGGAGACAGGAAGAGAGAGAGGGAGACAGGAAGGGAGACAGGAAGAGAGAGAGGGAGACAGGAAGAGAGAGAGGGAGACATGAAGGGAGAGAAAGGAAGAGAGAGAGGGAGACATGAAGGGAGACAGGAAGAGAGACAGGAAGAGAGAGAGGGAGACATGAAGGGAGAGAAAGGAAGAGAGAGAGGGAGACATGAAGGGAGAGAAAGGAAGAGAGACAGGAAGAGAGACAGGAAGAGAGAGAGGGAGACAGGAAGGGAGACAGGAAGGGAGACAGGAAGAGAGAGAGGGAGACATGAAGGGAGAGAAAGGAAGAGAGAGAGGGAGACATGAAGGGAGACAGGAAGAGAGAGAGGGAGACAGGAAGAGAGAGAGGGAGACATGAAGGGAGAGAAAGGAAGAGAGAGAGGGAGACATGAAGGGAGAGAAAGGAAGAGAGACAGGAAGAGAGACAGGAAGAGAGAGAGGGAGACAGGAAGGGAGAGAAAGGAAGAGAGACAGGAAGAGAGACAGGAAGAGAGAGAGGGAGACAGGAAGGGAGACAGGAAGAGAGAGAGGGAGACATGAAGGGAGAGAGGAAGGGAGACAGGAAGAGAGACAGGAAGAGAGACAGGAAGAGAGACAGGAAGGGAGACAGGAAGAGAGAGAGGGAGACATGAAGGGAGAGAAAGGAAGAGAGACAGGAAGAGAGACAGGAAGAGAGAGAGGGAGACAGGAAGGGAGACAGGAAGAGAGAGAGGGAGACATGAAGGGAGAGAGGAAGGGAGACAGGAAGAGAGACAGGAAGAGAGACAGGAAGAGAGACAGGAAGGGAGACAGGAAGAGAGAGAGGGAGACATGAAGGGAGAGAAAGGAAGAGAGAGAGGGAGACATGAAGGGAGACAGGTAGAGAGACAGGAAGAGAGACAGGGAGAGAGACAGGAAGAGAGAGAGGGAGACAGGAAGGGAGACAGGAAGAGAGAGAGGGAGACAGGAAGGGAGACAGGAAGAGAGAGAGGGAGACAGGAAGAGAGAGAGGGAGGGAGACAGGTAGAGAGAGAGGGAGGGAGACAGGTAGAGAGAGAGGGAGGCAGAGAGGTAGAGAGAGAGAGAGAGGGAGACGGGTAGAAAGAGAGAGAGGGAGACGGGTAGCGAGAGAGAGGGAGGGAGACGGGTAGAGAGAGAGGGAGGGAGACGGGTAGCGAGAGAGAGGGAGGGAGACGGGTAGAGAGAGAGGGAGGGAGACGGGTAGCGAGAGAGTTACTGTGAGTTATGATACCAAGCACAGAGAACAGTTGTGACACGTGCAGTATTTAAAGGTCACCTTTCCGACATCACGTCATCCCAGCAGACAACCATTTCTTTCCAAAACATCGCTTTCCAAACCGTCTTCAACCTGACAGTGACGTCACAAAGACGTCAGAATGACTTCATGGCAACCAGTTAGGACGCCAGTCTTCATACGAAGCACAGGGGTAGACGGCAGAGTCTCTCATCTAAAGGCAACATCACAGTGGTGGTTTTCAAACCCCTCAGACACGTTACACGTTATGTTGTTTTATACCTGAATTAACTCATTCACCTATTTAAAGGTCTTCATGACTAGTTGAATCAGCTGTGGAAAACAGCCTTTCAAATCAATCCGTCTACAAATCAAATCAAACTATTATTAGTCACATGCGCCGAGGACAACAAGTGTAGACTTTACCGTGAGATTACAAGCCCTTAACCAACACTGCAGTTCAATAAAGAGTTAAGAAAATATTTACAGAAAAAACTAAAGTAAAAAATAATAAAAAAGTAACACAATAAAATAACAATAACGAGGCTATATACAGGGGGTACCGGTACAGAGTCAATGTGGAGGCTATATACAGGGGGTACCGGTACAGAGTCAATGTGGAGGCTATATACAGGGGGTACCGGTACAGAGTCAATGTGGAGGCTATATACAGGGGGTACCGGTACAGAGTCAATGTGGAGGCTATATACAGAGGGTACTGGTACAGAGTCAATGTGGAGGCTATATACAGGGGGTACCGGTACAGAGTCAATGTGGAGGCTATATACAGGGGGTACTGGTACAGAGTCAATGTGGAGGCTATATACAGGGGGTACCGGTACAGAGTCAATGTGGAGACTATATACAGGGGGTACCGGTACAGATTCAATGTGGAGACTATATACAGGGGGTACCGGTACAGAGTCAATGTGGACGCTATATACAGGGGGTACCGGTACAGAGTCAATATGGAGGCTTTATACAGGGGGTACCGGTACAGAGTCAATGTGGAGGCTATATACAGGGGGTACCGGTACAGAGTCAATGTGGAGGCTATATACAGGGTGTTACGGTACAGAGTCAATGTGGAGGCTATATACAGGGTGTACCGGTACAGAGTCAATGTGGGGGCTATATACAGGGGGTTACGGTACAGAGTCAATGTGGAGGCTATATACAGGGGGTGCCGGTACAGAGTCAATGTGGAGGCTATATACAGGGTGTTAAGGTACAGAGTCAATGTGGAGCCTATATACAGGGGGTACCGGTACAGAGTCAATGTGGAGGCTATATACAGGGGGTACCGGTACAGAGTCAATGTGGAGGCTATATACAGGGTGTTACGGTACAGAGTCAATGTGAAGGCTATATACAGGGTGTTACGGTACAGAGTCAATGTGGAGGCTATATACAGGGGGTACCGGTACAGAGTCAATGTGGAGGCTATATACAGGGGGTACCGGTACAGAGTCAATGTGGAGGCTATATACAGGGGGTACCGGTACAGAGTCAATGTGGAGGCTATATACAGGGTGTTACGGTACAGAGTCAATGTGGAGGCTATATACAGGGTGTTACGGTACAGAGTCAATGTGGAGGCTATATACAGGGGGTACCAGTAGAGAGTCAGTGTGGAGACTATAGACAGGGGGTACCGGTACAGAGTCAATGTAGAGGCTATATACAGGGGGTACCGGTACAGAGTCAATGTGGAGGCTATATACAGGGGGTACCGGTAGAGAGTCAATGTGGAGGCTATATACAGGGGGTACCGGTACAGAGTCAATGTGGAGGCTATATACAGGGTGTTACGGTACAGAGTCAATGTGAAGGCTATATACAGGGTGTTACGGTACAGAGTCAATGTGGAGGCTATATACAGGGGGTACCGGTACAGAGTCAATGTGGAGGCTATATACAGGGGGTACCGGTACAGAGTCAATGTGGAGGCTATATACAGGGGGTACCGGTACAGAGTCAATGTGGAGGCTATATACAGGGTGTTACGGTACAGAGTCAATGTGGAGGCTATATACAGGGTGTTACGGTACAGAGTCAATGTGGAGGCTATATACAGGGGGTACCAGTAGAGAGTCAGTGTGGAGACTATAGACAGGGGGTACCGGTACAGAGTCAATGTAGAGGCTATATACAGGGGGTACCGGTACAGAGTCAATGTGGAGGCTATATACAGGGGGTACCGGTAGAGAGTCAGTGTGGAGGCTATATACAGGGGGTACCGGTACAGAGTCAATGTGGAGGCAATATACAGGGGGTACCAGTAGAGAGTCAGTGTGGAGGCTATATACAGGGTGTTACGGTACAGAGTCAATGTGGAGGCTATATACAGTGGGTACCAGTAGAGAGTCAATATGGAGGCTATATACAGGGTATTACGGTACAGAGTCAATGTGGAGGCTATATACAGGGTGTTACGGTACAGAGTCAATGTGGAGGCTATATACAGGGGGTACCGGTACGGAGTCAATGTGGAGGCTATATACAGGGGGTACCGGTACAGAGTCAATGTGGAGGCTATATACAGGGGGTACCGGTACAGAGTCAATGTGGAGGCTATATACAGGGGGAACCGGTACAGAGTCAATGTGGAGGCTATATACAGGGGGTACCGGTACAGAGTCAATGTGGAGGCTATATACAGGGGGAACCGGTACAGAGTCAATGTGGAGGCCATATACAGGGGCTACCGGTACAGAGTCAATGTGGAGGCTATATACAGGGGGTACCGATACAGCGTCAATGTGGAGGCTATATACAGGGTGTTACGGTACAGAGTCAATGTGGAGGCTATATACAGGGGGCACCGGTACAGAGTCAATGTGGAGGCTATATACAGGGGGTACCAGTACAGAGTCAATGTGGAGACTATATACAGGGGGTACCGGTACAGAGTCAATGTGGAGGCTATATACAGGGGGTACCGGTACAGAGTCAATGTGGAGGCTATATATAGGGGGTACTGGTACAGAGTCAATGTGGAGGCTATATACAGGGGGGTACCGGTACAGAGTCAATGTGGAGGTTATATACAGGGTGTTACGGTACAGAGTCAATGTGGAGGCTATATACAGGGGGTACCGGTACAGAGTCAATGTGGAGGCTATATACAGGGGGTACCGGTACAGAGTCAATGTGGAGGCTATATACAGGGGGTACCGGTACAGAGTCAATGTGGAGGCTATATACAGGGGGTACTGGTACAGAGTCAATGTGGAGGCTATATACAGGGGGTACCGGTACAGAGTCAATGTGGAGGCTATATACAGGGGGTACCGGTACAGAGTCAATGTGGAGGCTATATACAGGATGTACCGGTACAGAGTCAATGTGGAGGCTATATACAGGGGGTACCGGTACAGAGTCAATGTGGAGGCTATATACAGGGGGTACCGGTACAGAGTCAATGTGGAGGCTATATACAGGGTGTACCGGTACAGAGTCAATGTGGAGGCTATATACAGGGGGTACCGGTACAGGGTCAATGTGGAGGCTATATACAGGGGGTACCGGTACAGAGTCAATGTGGAGGCTATATACAGGATGTACCGGTACAGAGTCAATGTGGAGACTATATACAGGGGGTACTGGTACAGAGTCAATGTGGAGGCTATATACAGGGGGTACCGGTACAGAGTCAATGCGGAGGCTATATACAGGGTATCACGGTACAGAGTCAATGTGGAGGCTATATACAGGGGGTACCGGTACAGAGTCAATGTGGAGGCTTTATACAGGGGGTACCGGTACAGAGTCAATGTGGAGGCTATATACAGGGGGTACCGGTACAGAGTCAATGTGGAGGCTATATACAGGGGGTACCGGTACAGAGTCAATGTGGAGGCTATATACAGGGGGTACCGGTACAGAGTCAATGTGGAGGCTTTATACAGGGGGTACCGGTACAGAGTCAATGTGGAGGCTATATACAGGGGGTACCGGTACAGAGTCAATGTGGAGGCTATATACAGGGGGTACCGGTACAGAGTCAATGTGGAGGCTATATACAGGGGGTACCGGTACAGAGTCAATGTGGAGGCTATATACAGGGTGTTACGGTACAGAGTCAATGTGGAGGCTATATACAGGGGGTACCGGTACAGAGTCAATGTGGAGGCTATATACAGGGTGTACCGGTACAGAGTCAATGTGGAGGCTATATACAGGGGGTACCGGTACAGAGTCAATGTGGAGGCTATATACAGGGTGTTACGGTACAGAGTCAATGTGGAGGCTATATACAGGGGGTGCCGGTACAGAGTCAATGTGGAGGCTATATACAGGGGGTACCGGTACAGAGTCAATGTGGAGGCTATATACAGGGGGTACCGGTACAGAGTCAATGTGGAGGCTATATACAGGGGGTACCAGTACAGAGTCAATGTGGAGGCTATATACAGGGGGTACCGGTACAGAGTCAATGTGGACACTATATACAGGGTGTTACAGTACAGAGTCAATGTGGAGGCTATATACAGGGGGTACCGGTACAGAGTCAATGTGGAGGCTATATACAGGGGGTACCGGTACCGAGTCAGTGTGGAGGCTATATACAGGGTGTTAAGGTACAGAGTCAATGTGGAGGCTATATACAGGGGGTACCAGTACAGAGTCAATGTGGAGGCTATATACAGGGGGTACCGGTACAGAGTCAATGTGGAGGCTATATACAGGGGGTACCGGTACAGAGTCAATGTGGAGGCTATATACAGGGTGTTACGGTACAGAGTCAATGTGGAGGCTATATACAGGGGTACCGGTACAGAGTCAATGTGGAGGCTTTATACAGGGGGTACCGGTACAGAGTCAATGTGGAGGCTATATACAGGGGGTACCGGTACAGAGTCAATGTGGAGGCTATATACAGGGGGTACCGGTACAGAGTCAATGTGGAGGCTATATACAGGGGGTACCGGTACAGAGTCAATGTGGAGGCTTTATACAGGGGGTACCGGTACAGAGTCAATGTGGAGGCTATATACAGGGGGTACCGGTACAGAGTCAATGTGGAGGCTATATACAGGGGGTACCGGTACAGAGTCAATGTGGAGGCTATATACAGGGGGTACCGGTACAGAGTCAATGTGGAGGCTATATACAGGGTGTTACGGTACAGAGTCAATGTGGAGGCTATATACAGGGGGTACCGGTACAGAGTCAATGTGGAGGCTATATACAGGGTGTACCGGTACAGAGTCAATGTGGAGGCTATATACAGGGGGTACCGGTACAGAGTCAATGTGGAGGCTATATACAGGGTGTTACGGTACAGAGTCAATGTGGAGGCTATATACAGGGGGTGCCGGTACAGAGTCAATGTGGAGGCTATATACAGGGGGTACCGGTACAGAGTCAATGTGGAGGCTATATACAGGGGGTACTGGTACAGAGTCAATGTGGAGGCTATATACAGGGGGTACCAGTACAGAGTCAATGTGGAGGCTATATACAGGGGGTACCGGTACAGAGTCAATGTGGACACTATATACAGGGTGTTACAGTACAGAGTCAATGTGGAGGCTATATACAGTGGGTACCGGTACAGAGTCAATGTGGAGGCTATATACAGGGGGTACCGGTACCGAGTCAGTGTGGAGGCTATATACAGGGTGTTAAGGTACAGAGTCAATGTGGAGGCTATATACAGGGGGTACCGGTACAGAGTCAATGTGGAGGCTATATACAGGGTGTTACGGTACAGAGTCAATGTGGAGGCTATATACAGGGGTACCGGTACAGAGTCAATGTGGAGGCTTTATACAGGGGGTACCGGTACAGAGTCAATGTGGAGGCTATATACAGGGGGTACCGGTACAGAGTCAATGTGGAGGCTATATACAGGGGGTACCGGTACAGAGTCAATGTGGAGGCTATATACAGGGGGTACCGGTACAGAGTCAATGTGGAGGCTTTATACAGGGGGTACCGGTACAGAGTCAATGTGGAGGCTATATACAGGGGGTACCGGTACAGAGTCAATGTGGAGGCTATATACAGGGGGTACCGGTACAGAGTCAATGTGGAGGCTATATACAGGGGGTACCGGTACAGAGTCAATGTGGAGGCTATATACAGGGTGTTACGGTACAGAGTCAATGTGGAGGCTATATACAGGGGGTACCGGTACAGAGTCAATGTGGAGGCTATATACAGGGTGTACCGGTACAGAGTCAATGTGGAGGCTATATACAGGGGGTACCGGTACAGAGTCAATGTGGAGGCTATATACAGGGTGTTACGGTACAGAGTCAATGTGGAGGCTATATACAGGGGGTGCCGGTACAGAGTCAATGTGGAGGCTATATACAGGGGGTACCGGTACAGAGTCAATGTGGAGGCTATATACAGGGGGTACTGGTACAGAGTCAATGTGGAGGCTATATACAGGGGGTACCAGTACAGAGTCAATGTGGAGGCTATATACAGGGGGTACCGGTACAGAGTCAATGTGGACACTATATACAGGGTGTTACAGTACAGAGTCAATGTGGAGGCTATATACAGGGGGTACCGGTACAGAGTCAATGTGGAGGCTATATACAGGGGGTACCGGTACCGAGTCAGTGTGGAGGCTATATACAGGGTGTTAAGGTACAGAGTCAATGTGGAGGCTATATACAGGGGGTACCAGTACAGAGTCAATGTGGAGGCTATATACAGGGGGTACCGGTACAGAGTCAATGTGGAGGCTATATACAGGGGGTACCAGTACAGAGTCAATGTGGAGGCTATATACAGGGGGTACCGGTACAGAGTCAATGTGGAGGCTATATACAGGGGGTACCGGTACAGAGTCAATGTGGAGGCTATATACAGGGTGTTACGGTACAGAGTCAATGTGGAGGCTATATACAGGGGTACCGGAACAGAGTCAATGTGGAGGCTATATACAGGGTGTTACGGTACAAAGTCAATGTGGAGACTATATACAGGGGGTACCGGTACAGAGTCAGTGTGGAGGCTATATACAGGGTGTTACGGTACAAAGTCAATGTGGAGACTATATACAGGGTGTTACAGTACAGAGTCAATGTGGAGGCTATATACAGGGTGTTACGGTACAGAGTCAATGTGGATTCTATATACAGGGGGTACCAGTAGAGAGTCAGTG